>NC_082700.1:70839770-71139770 GCF_949987515.2 Delphinus delphis
TGGTACCTCAGAAAGTGATAAATAATTAATATGAAGTTGCTACTTGTTATGCTTCACAAATGGTAAATTTTTAAGGAATATTACTATATTAATTGTAAATAGATATCGGCTTTTGTCATTTAATATAATGAGCACACAATAGAATTTACTTGTGCTTAGCATCCTTCAGCATAGTCTAAGTGGTTTTTATGGCAATAAAAATATCATATTAATATTGGTTAAACATTAACAACTTTTTATGATTCATTAAGAACATACATTTAGATATGGTATATCTACCCCTCTGGTCCTCTTTTCCAATGTGTCAAAATGGAAATATTCAGCATAAAGATAATAAACGCATATAAATATGGTTATTACCAAAAAGTCAAAGGTCTATGTAGGTAATTATCTTGATGTTATCAATAGTACAAAGACAAGCAACTCAGAAATTATTTTATGCTTTTATTGATAAAGAATAAAAGGTAATGATCTTATTTTAAATTACAGTTAAATTCATCACTAAGGCATGGGGCAGAACTTTAAATCATGAACCAGTTAGGTACCTGCCCATATTATGTGCCATTTGAGCTCTCTGAAAATATACATAAGCACCTTTCTGTAAAAAAGTGATATGAATTTGACAGAGTTAGTTTCAAAGTAAAAGGTAAGACTATAAAATATATTTAAGAATCACTAATACAATGCATCCATGAAAATGTAAAGGAAAGAGAAAGAAAAAATGGACCCATGGAAATTAAAGAAAAAAGAAGTTTTCTTTCTGTCATTCAACAATACAAGTGGAACACAAAGATAGAATAGTTAACAAGGCAGAGGTGATTCCCGCTTTCATAACACTTACTGTTTTGCTAGGAGAAGGCAAATAAACTATTAAATAAGCAGGATAGTATTAGATGGTGATAATTGATAGGAAGAAAATACAATAGCTTAGTATGGGAGTAAAAGGGCCAAAGGGGGAGTTACTTCTAACTGAGAGGTCAAAGACAATCTTTCCAGTGTGACGTTGAAGCTGAGAGTAAAATGCCAAGAAGTAGTCAACTGTGAGAAGATTCTAGGCAATAGAAAGTACAAAGGCCTGAAGGTGGGGATGAAAGTTGTTTTTCAAAGGAAATAGAAAGAAAGCTAATGCAGTTTAGTAAAAATAAATGAGAACAGAATAGCACAAGATTAAATCAGAAAAGGATGGGTTTGTGTAGAGTCTTGTAGGCCATGCTAGGGTGTTTCAGTTTTGTTCTAATATTTTATTAAGACATTGTCTTCTTTAAGCTAAGAGTAATGTCTAATTGACCTTTGACTACCAAAGTCTATTTCTGCAAAATATAAAACAAACGTGTCCTGGAAAATGCAGACACCTTGTTCTTATTCTGACTCATTGTATCTTATGGGGAAAAATTTTTAAAAATATATATATATATATACACACACATATATATACACACACATATGTATGTATACAATTTTATTTTATTGGAATCCTTGTATTACATACAGTCAAACTGTGTTTAAATGTTAATTATACCTACATCTTAAAATATTTACTTTAGAAAACAGGTGGGGATATTTTCTTAGAAGGCTAATGGTATCGAACAAACCATTGTGTTTACTAAATTAACTGTGTCATACTCATAACTACTTGGGTAAATCATGTTCGGGAACTAAATGGAATGTGTCAGGTTGAGACACAGAGATTTTCATTTTCCTCTGAGATATGACCTCTAGTACCATTGGTAGAAACAAAGAATGGAATTGCATCTGCCTGTGGCAGTCAGTGTGAGTATAACTTAATTTGTTGATTTGGACCTTTTCTCCTCAGTTGCCGAAACTTTACAAAGATAAACACTAGGGAGTTAGATTTACAGTGTATAAAATTTCTGGTGTACTATTGCTTTTCATAATAAGAGAGAATAAAATAAAACAGCCACCTTTTATATGTCTGCCATTCCTTAGTACCTCTCTTTAAGCTATTATCCACATGGCCAAACAATGGCTTCCTACAGGATTTCCATGGCACAGCAAACAAGAGATTGAATATATTATTTGTACCAAACATGTTGATCACAACCAAAAGACATCTCTTATATTATAAAATCATATATACCTGCAAAAAATAACAGTTTTAGTTTTTGTTATATCACTCTGAAATGTAAGGATTTTCTAAACAGGACAAAGAAAGACATAGATAAATTATATTTTTCAAATGTACTTCTATATACATTAAATAACTTTCTGATACATTATTTGTTTACTTGAGTGTGTAGTCATATACAATACCATGGGTCATTATTTTACTGAGACCAAATTCAGCATATTTGATGAATTACCTAGGACTGGGAACTTCAGATTGTCAATGGTCTAGAATTTTCCTTTCTTTTTAAGTTTTATTATAAAGATAATTTTTAAAATGTTATTTAACTGTATTATGCAAATTTTAATGCAGCTATTCTAAGTCACAAGTTATAGGGGCATTAAATGATTGCTTGGGTACTTATTTTACTTGATTGTTTAAAGAATTTTATAGCAGTCAGAGTAGGGTGGCCTACGATAAGAAAAGAGAACAGTTCAGGCCTAAAACAATAAAGGTTCATTTATCTTTCCCACTAGACAACTGTAACAGGTAGAGTAGGGTGCCCTGCCCTTACATCATCCTCACTCGAGGACCCAGGCTGGGGGAGGCTCCATCTCCCCCCTGTATTTCCATGATTGCCCTGAAGGAAAAAGATGTCATGGAGTTCACACCCTGGCTCTTGAAGTGACAGATACCATTTCTGCCTCTTATTCTTTGGTCAAAGTAAGTCATGTGGCCACAGCTTAACTTCATGGAGTTGGGAACTTGCCAGATTACCCTCTGCCCAGAGGTGAAACCAGAAATATTTGGTGAGCAATGCTGATGACTACAATTTCTGCTTCTTCCTTGTTGAAACTCAGTAGTATATACAAAATCCTATGGTTCAAAAACTTTATCTGCAACCTACATTTCCAGCCTCATCTTCATCATGTCCCCACACCCTGTGTTCATCCGTGTCAAAATTCCCATTGTTCTTGCAACCTGTTGTAGCATTGTATGCCTTCTTAATTTTTCACATACTATTGGTTAGGTCTTGCATTTTCTTCTTTCCATCCTCCCCTTCTTGTTCTCAGAATCATTCTTTTTTTTTTTAATTTATTTATTTTTGGCTGCATTGGGTCTTCGTTGCCGCACTCAGGCTTCCTCTAGCTGCGGCGAGCTGGGGCTACTCTTCGTTGCGGTACACGGGCTTCTCGTTGCGGTGGCTTCTCTTGTTGCGGAGCACAGGCTCTAGGCGTGCGGGCTTAAGTAGCTGTGGCATGCAGGCTCAGTAGTTGTGGATTGCGGGCTCTAGAGCGCAGGCTCATTAATTGTGGCACATGGGCTTACTTGCTCCGCGGCATGTGGGATCTTCCTGGAGCAGGGCTCGAACCTGTGTCCCGTGCATTGGCAGGTGGATTCTTAACCACTGCACCACCAGGGAAGCCCTCAGAATCATTCTTTAAGACATTTGTCAAGTTCCAGCTTTTCTGAGAATTCTTCTCAACTCTCTTAGGTCAACTCGGTTGCTTTTTCAAGGAACCATAGTACATGTAAAAATATTTAATCATCTTAAGTATTTTCATCTTGACTTCAAGTTCTATGACATCAATTTAATTATTAATATTGAATATAAACAAAAAATGATGATCAAATAGGTTTCCTAATTTATAACATGCTTTTACTTGACACAATTCATCATCTTTCCATTACCTATAAACAAATTACACATAGCTCCACTTACCCATGACATGTCAGGAGTTGGCAAAATCCTACCCACAGGCCAAATCTAAATGTTTCCTGTTTAAGATAAAGTCTTATTGGAACACAGACATATTTTTTTATGCATTATCTATGGCTACTTTTGTGCTTTAACAGAAGAGTTTAGTAGTTGAAGCAGAGATTACTTTTGCCAGCAAAGTCTAAAATAGTTACCATATGACTGCAATGGACTGAATGTTTATTCCCCCTCAAATTCATATATTGAAATCCTCACATCCAAGGTGATGGTGTTAGGAGGTGGAGCCTTTGAGAGTGACTAGGTACTGAGGGTGGAGCCCTCATGAATGAGATTAGTGCCCTTATAAAAGGGACCCCCTAGAGCTCTCTCACCCTCTTTCTACCATGTAGAAAGAGGATACAAAAAAGATGGCAATCTACAACCCAGAAGAAGGCCCTCTCCAGAACCCATGCTGGTACCCTCATCTCAAACTTCCAACCTCCAGAATGGTGAGACATACATTTTTGTTGACTATAAGTCACCAAGTCTGTGGTATTTTATTATAGCAGACTGAGCTAACCCTTAGGAACACTGACACTTTACAGGAAGTTGGTGGACCTCCTAATCTTAAAATGTGACCTTCATTGTACATGAAAGGAGGGAAGAAATTCAATATTTGTTACATAAATTTTTCTATCAGGCTTCATGCTATATTCTTTATCTTTGTTAACTCCTTTAACTCAAAATACATATATATTGGTACATCATATCTTTTTTCTTTTTTAAAAATTATTTATTTATTTATTTGGCTGTGTTGGGTCTTAGTTGTGGTGCGCGGGCTTCTCTAGTTGTGGCCTGTGGGCTTCTCTCTAGCTGTGGTGCACAGGCTCAGTAGTTGTGGCACATGGGCTCTTAGAACACACGGGCTCAGTAACTAAGTGCAGGCTTAGTTACCCCGCAGCATGTGAGATCTTAGTTCCCCTACCAGGGATCGAACCCGCATCCCCTGCATTGGAAGGAGGATTCTTAACCACTGGACCACCAGGGAAGTCCCATCATCTCCTTTTTTCTACGTGAAAAAAGTATGGCTGAATTAGGGTAAATTTCTCCAAATCATTTAGCTAGACTTGAAATTGGAAACTTTAACTGACAAGACTTCTTGGTTTTCCACTATATTATTTTATTTCGGGGGGTTCTTACATGGAAGAGTCTATTTATAGTAATTATGTAATTGAATCAATTGTATTTTGAAATGTATGTGGAGGACAAGTAATATTCTGAATATCATGAGAGATGTAAGAGAAGAATACCTGAGATAGCCAATGCAAAAATCATCCCCACATCGGAATTTCCCATTTTATCATCACCACCATGAGTTTCCCTAATACTCAACATCATACCTGTTAAGTACCTTGGACCTATATCTATCCATTTCTTTTACTTTCTACAACCAAACACGTTTGTTTTACATATTGTCTGAGCTATCCCTTCAATTTTTCTGCCTCAAACCTCTTTACTCACCAACTGTAGGATTAACCTTATCATTTACCCCTTTCCTCTTAAATGATAACCTTGGGGCCCCTTTATTTAAAAAAAATAATTCAATCTTCAAATGCAAAAATCATTACAATAATGCCAACTTAGTTCATTGGAAATATATTTCTCTTTTTTTTTCTTGGTTAGCCTAACATGACACTGTATATACTAAACTAGTGGGATAGTAAACAATTGTTCAAAAGTAATGAATGGCCTCCAAGATTACATTTCTTGCATTGTTTCATTTACCTGGATTTCGTTTTGCCTCAGTGTTCATATGTCTACTCCTTACCTGGACTTCCAAGTTTGTCATTAAGTTTGTACTTTCTCCTAAGTGTTCCTCTGATACCAATGGTAAGATGTGAATTTCTGTAGAACTTATCATATCTCACATGACAACGATCACAGCTTGCTCATTAATAGAGTGTTTTGTGTAACTGTCAATTTTCTTTATGTATTGATCTAGTGTAATGTACCGAATATGGATCTTTAGCTCTAATAGTCTAGGGTTCGAATTCAACTCTTTCACTTACCCATTCCCTGATGAACTTGGGCAAGTCATTTTTTTCTCATTGTGATCAGTTTCTTCATTTAATTAGTTATGACACCTTTCAAGATTGCAGTGAGAAATACACACACACATATATATTATACACAGCACATAGAAAATAATAAATGATTATTGTAATTAGAACTACGTTAAATGTGTCTAAGTTAGGGAACAAGTCATAACCATTTCCTTATTATGACAATGTAAATATGATATCTTGCTATATTCTACATTCAATAAATATTTGCAAGTTGAGTGGTATTAGTTATTGTTCCTTATGGATTCAGTCATATCATGAACTTGTAATGAAACTTTTTTCTTGGAGAGGTTGTGGAAGAGCCTGTCTATCTGTCTATCTATCATCTTAATTTAGGACAAAGCAAAATGAATTTACATATAAAAAATGACTGTCTCTAAATAGCAGTCATGTGAATATGAGTCATAAACTTTGTAAATTTAATGTGTTGCTTCTTGCCCTAAAGCTCTCAAATAATGAGAATATTATTAAAAGATGACAATAACGAGAACGTAGATAAGAGGCCGTTATTTACCAAATGGATGTTTTTTTCTTAATGACATCTGGTTCAGAAATTGATCTTTCTCAGCTCAACCCATGTGAGTAGTATAAATTTCCTAGTATACAGAACTAAGGAAAAAGAAGGAACAGCACTAACACTAGCGTGAGTCTGAGGAGAGTTCAGTCCAGTTTCTGAGTTCAGTTTAACCTTTTTGATTATTGGCTAGTGTAGCTTAGGTGGTCAGCAAACTCAGAAACAAAACCTGACCACCGAGGTCTTGATCCTTTATTACGTAAGTAGTGTTGAGCTTCCTTAGAAGCTTGGGCTGCCTTAACACCTTAGTAACTAAGAAGTATTCAACTTTGATAAGAGGATTCAAAAGACAAGGAAGAAATGAGAGCAGATTAGTTTATCCCAGAGATTACTAACCAGAAATGAAACTCATGCAGCACTACTTAGCTGATGAGAGCAAAAAAATGGTTTTTATTAGAATAAAGCTAGTACATTGCTGATTTAATCATGAAAGTTTCAATAAAGAAGCAATAAGACTAACAAATTCAAATGTTTATGTAATAGATAGGATACTCTAAATGGCAAGAATTTTTTTAAATAAAGAACTTGACTTATATTTAAGTAATAAAAGTTACATTCTTTACCAAATGTTTCATTAACAGAACATCGTATTGAGTTTTTCTATTCCCAAATACAAGTTTCAAATATCAGACTTGAAATTTTTAACTTCTCTTTTACCATAATACTTGCATGAAATTGCTTTTTAAAATTTCAGTGCAAAAGCATTGAATTTGTACTTAGGTTGGGTTTTGTTTTTTTTTTTCCCCCTCTTGATAGCTTTTCCTTTATTAGATTTTAAGTCTACAATTTGCAAAATCAATAAAAACACTGCTTTCCCCAAGAAAGAAAAGTCCTCCAGAGGTTTACCTGAGAGTGTCTCAGGCAAGATTCTTGTGACCTTGAACTATTTGTACAGTACCAGTGGTGACTTTTCAGGACGTCACATCAAAATTGGTTTTCCGTCTCCAAGGAAGTTTCAGCATGTAATGTCAGTAACAGCTGGGGTAAAGACAACAATTATATGTCAGCTCCGCTTTCTTTTCAAAGAGAGCATTTTCTCAGGCTGACACATTGCTGTGGAGAAAAAAGGCACATACAAAAGTTTGTTTTCATTTTCAATTATTTTTGGAGACGTGGAGCTCCTGACAAGCCCATAATAGTAAACAAAAATGACAAGAATTGACACTGGTGACCATAAGATGTGTAGATGCTACTGTGCTTGCTACACACCGGGGTTGGCCTCTTTCAATTTGGTGAGCTTGGAGAAGAGGAAGGAAAGAAATCCAGAAAGCCATACCCATTTAATAAGATTTCGCTAGTTATAAAAATACACACTCAGCCATGCCTTTGAAACTCCCGCCATTTAAGGAATATAGAAATAACTGCTCAGCATGAAATCATTGCAAAACAGTTTAAGACTGGATTGACTTCACCACGCATCCTTGCCCTTTCTGAAGTCTAAGGCTGTGCCATCGTTCACACATTATAGGGACTTATCTGTGTTGTTTGAACACTAGCCGTGAAAAGATCGCTGTAAAAGGAAACTGTTGAAACTCGGCTACAACTAATTACTGTTTAATCTACACTTTATACAAGGTAAAAAAAAAAAAAGAAAACTGTTTTCATTTATTGAAAACGGTTGTGTGGGCTTGCTGGCAGAAGGAACTGCTATGTTATGTTATGAAATAATCAGAGGAAAAACTCTCTAATGCGCTTTTCATAACACTTAAAGGAGGTATTCTAATATCACAGAAACCTTGGGGGAAGGTTGCAGACAAAAAGCAACCTAATTAAATTTCGGTTTAAAGGCCTGCCAGAAAGGGATTAAGTCAATGGCTCTGTTACCCTTCCTTGGTGGACTTTACGGTGAGGGCTGAGCCAGCAGGATAAACACCAATCATGAGAAGCTGTCGTGGTTGAGGTTTTGCTTGATTAGGGGTTTCAACTATTTATTTTCAAAATTGACTAGAGAGTTTTAAATGTAAGGGTAAAATGCTTTTGTTTTCCTGATAAAAAATTCAATGACATTTTGCTGAATGTCATTTATTTGAATGTTTGTCATCTTCTATATCGGAAAAATAAGCTGCTGGAGAGAAGGAGAAAATATTTAAATTCTAATCATCCTTGGTTTGTGATTTATTTCAGGCTGTCATTTATACTGGGCCAGACCCAGGTTTATTTGTTTGTTTGATTTGAACATTTTCCATTTGAGCACTTTCCCAGAGTATTAATTTGACCTTTCCAAATAATTAGGGAGGAATAGGTTAGCATTAAACCCAAGGAGGTGCCCAGGAGGAGACCTGCATGAGTATTGGGCAAGTAAAAATCATCAGCAGAGTCATATGTTGGCAGACCGTTAGGGCCAATGGCGACAGATCTTTCTTTTCCTTCCATACTTTGGAAAACAAACACAGAAAAACACTATGAAGCTGGAGGACATTATGCTAAGTGAAATAAGGACAAATACCGCATGACTCCACTCATATGAAGTATCTCAAATAGTCAGCCTCTTAGGAGCAGAGAAAAGAACAGTGGTAGCTAGAGGCTGAGGAAAGGGGGTCGTGGGGATTGTTGTTAAACGAGTAGAGAGTATCCGTTATGCAAGATGAATACATTCTAGAGATGTGCCGTACAATGCCATGGCTATGATTAACAATGCTGTTAAAATTTGTTCCGAAGGTGGAGCTCATATTAAGTGTGCTTGCCACAATTAAAAAAAAAAAACTGGGAAAAGAAAAGAATCAAGTTCTCCCTGACAATTCTGAATGAGAGAAACAGTACCATTGTTTGGCTGGGCCATAAGCAGCTGGGCATAATGCCTTTAAGTAACTTCAGTATTTTGAGTGGGTAGAAGGGGAAGGATTAAGAGGACGCAGTTATGAAACAAGTGCTTATGCTTATTCAGATAGACCATTCAAAGAGAAAACTAGCTTGGAAGTTTTTCTTTGCTTGCCTGAAGCCATGGGGCTCTAAAAATTCTGCCATTTCAGCTGCAGACAGGAATTCATGGAAATTTCGAGCCAGACATATTTTCCTGAGGGCATTTACAAAACATCCCCAACAGTGGCCACATTTAAAGATACTCAAGCAAGAGGAAAGAGAAGTAAATGTTGGTACACATTGCGAATGCTGTTGATGAAGTCTATGTGCGTTCAGAATTTCACTTACGAGTATTTTAGCTATTGAGACTGAGGACTCTTGCAGTAATATATTAGCTCTGAGCCAAGAAAAAGTCTGGGCATTAAGAGCAGAGATTAAATCAACGAGGGATAGAGAAGCAGATCGGAGTGGCCCAGGACCAACAGATGAAAATGGAAGAGGACTGACCTGGGCCCAAATCCTTCATCACACATGGCTAAAGATGTTACCAATATTCTAGTGGGGTGGGATTGACATTTAATACCAGACACATATATAAAAAAAAAAGTGATAAGATAAACATATGAACCAATTATTTGGAATGGCAAATTGGAAGCTCTTTCTAATCACACATAGATTCCTCATGTCCTTACGTATCCTCAGCCACTGCATCTACCTACTTTTTGGTATAAAGACTGATGCTCGCAACCTCTGTTTGCTTCTGCTACAGACCCACGTGTCCCAGACTCAGTCTCGAGTATTTCATACCCTCTTCTCTCAGTCTCTTTTCTTGCTATTTATTGATACACACCCCTTCCTTTCTAGGGTCTTACTTATTGACTGAGTTGGACATGAGTCTTCTAAAATGGGTGAAAATATATTGAATTAAATAATATACAAGACAATTTTTTTTTTTTTTTTTTGCGGTACGTGGGCCTCTCACTCTTGTGGCCTCTCCCGTTGCGGAGCACAGGCTCCGGACGCGCAGGCTCAGCGGTCATGGCTCACGGGCCCAGCCGCTCCGCGGCATGTGAGATCTTCCCGGACCGAGGCTCGAACCCGTGTCCCCTGCATCGGCAGGCGGACTCTCAACCACTGCGCCACCAGGGAAGCCCAAGACAGTTTTTTAATTCCATGCTTTTTATGAAGGCAAATTCATACAAAATTCACACTCACCTGATCTGAAGCAGAAAAATACAATTTATTACAATAATTGCAGTAAGATCAATAAAATGAATAGACAATGCCAGTTCTTTTCTGGTGTCTTCAATTGTATTTCCCCTAACAGTAATGAAAAAAGCAGCAATGACAAAGCTTTCGATTTTTAACATAGGATAAATTGCTTTAAAATGATATACTATTAAATGAATGCAATTTTTAAAAAGTAATCTATGGCCTTGTCATTAGGAGGAGAGGACAGAGACCCCCATAACAGTGCCCATATAGGAGACTTAGGGAAAACCCTCGTTTAGTTATGAATGCAGTGATCAAGTCTTTAGATAAGTAATAGTTTCTGTGGTATTTTTAAGTAGCAAGAGGAAGTCTACTGAGCATCGACTAAAAGCTGAAATAGTGGTATTTCTTTAGAGAGTTTATTGGGAGTGAGGCACACAATAAAAAAAAAAACTTTGAATATGGTGAGCTTGAAAACTCTGGCTAAAATAGTTTTCTCCTTTCAAGTTTCCGCTGTCATCTGTGGAGAGATGCATAACCCATGTGTGTACAGCCAGCTCCCTGATTGAATCATGGGGACTGCTTTAGTAATAAGTCAAGATGCAGTGATAGAACTCAAGAGAGAATTCAGAAATACATTTTTTCTATGTGTCAAAAAATAGAGGATAGCTAGCGCCTGACTTGACTTGGGATATTTCAAGCTAAAAAGACATGTAAATATCTACCTTCACAGTTCTTTGTGTGCAGAAATCTGTAGTGTAAATGGTAGCTGGATCTGTGAATAGACAAATAAATAGCTTCTATTATAAAATATATTGGTCCATGAAGTTAATACTGTAATTGCTTGCTACATATTCCTCTAGAGTTTGCTAATTAAATGTATTCATACTCATTCTTTAGTATGGAAGGATTACTTTGTGGGAAAAAACAATACAATCTATTGTAATCTTGATTAATTTAGCTTCAAATTTTCCACATGTTTAAGTAAATATCCTTAAGATATTACCAAGAAAAAAATTTTTCTTTGCCAATTTACTTGACAAAAAGCAAATCATGTAACAAATGAATGTATGTATCTTAGCAAAACTAAAGTATGTGACTTGCAGAATTTCAATTCAAAATTTGTGATTGAAAATTTTATGAAATTATCATCCTTATGTATTTACAGTTTGATTTTTACACATGGCAAAGAGTGACAATGACTTCTATGATAAAGGTCTAATTTACTCAACTGGTATGAAAAAGGCTACAGATTATCTTAACACTAGTAATAACAGCCATAGATAACACTCAGAGAAAATTTAGTCCATACTAGACATTAGTCTAAGTGCTTCAGATACATTAATTTAATTAATTCTTACAACAGACCTATACTGTGGGTTAGTATCATTCTTTCCATTGTATAGGTAAGAAAACTGAGGTACAAAGAGTTCAAGAAACTTACCAATGGTGCAAAGTACTGGCAGAGCTGTAATTTGAACTCAGGCAGCAAGATTCTAGAATCCTTGGTCTTAAACACAACATTCTATTGCCTTTAAAGAAAAATAACTGAAGACATTCTTTCTTATGTAAAGTTATTTTTCAAGTTCTATAATTATTTACTTCGCTAAAACTCAACATAGAATCCTTGCTTTTCATCATATCTCAAAATAAACATGTGGAAACATAAATCTGAATCTGGTTTAAGAGCATACAGTTTGGGGGTAAAGATGAAGGGACTCAGTAAGTTGATATAATTGAGGTCCCTCCCTTAATACCACCAGTAATTATACATAAATTAGAGAACAACAACAATGATAATCATAACATATATCTGACTCTAGAAGATAATCATTGACAGAGAATCTCTAGCACTAGCTTTAAGCCAAGATTCAACGTGGACAATGTTTTCATGGGGAATTACAACCTTTCACTGTGTTTTCTTCTCCTGAGCTCTGGTGTGCTCCCACCTGCTGCTCTTCTGCTACTTGGATTCTTCCAAGTGATGTCTTCTAAGCCTGAATTCTTTGGCCACATCCCAAATTTCAGAATGACCTTTTTCAACCTCTGGCACACGTAACATTAAATCTCTTTTCTCGATTTTACTAAGATGCTTCACATAAAAAGTGGAAAATTGTCAACTCTGCGGATGGAATTTCAGATGGTTTTAACAGCTGCTTATGAATATTCTCCACCTACTAAAAGGAATATTGCAAAGCAGAAGTAATACTCTCCCCAACCCCGTCATTAACTATTATTTGCTGTTGGTCTGTGGGTGATGGTGTGAAAAATCCCTTGTCCGGGAAGTGGATGACAGGAATTCTGATTTTGACTTTGATTCTACTTGTATATGTGACTCTATGCTAGTAACGTAAATTTTGTGAATCTTAATTTCTTCATCCAGTGCATGAGGTGATTGAACTAAAACCTTTTACACTTCTTGTCAAGTTCCGAAGTTCCGATGTTTCTGCTTGTAGACTAACACCCTCTGTTATCACCTACTTACTCTTCCTCTTACCTCAGGTCAATACTGTAGGTTGGAATGGTTGTGCCGTAGACTTTGTGTTCTCCGACCTTCTTTTGCCTTCTGCTAAAATGCCGATAAAGTTCTCAGACACTTGGAGTTCCACTTTGTCCAACCCTTAGATTTCCCTGAATGATCTGAATCACTTCATCCTTTGGGCTTTATTTGCAGTTCTGGTATATCTCTGAACAACATTTGCTTTGTCTTAGAGCTATTTTTGTATCTGAATATTTCTGCAATTTGATTTTGAGGTCCTGGGACCGAAGATATGCCATATTAATGTTTTCAATCACCCACAATATGTAGCATGTGTCTTGTTTAATGGCCGAGAAATGCTTTTTTTTTTTTACTGATAATAGAAAAATGGGAATTGTCAGAAATGAGTATCATCACTCCTGTAAGTAAAAAATAATAAAACACACACACAATATATAAAGACACTGTTAAAAATTATACACATAATATATATAGACAGTGTTATTTTTCTATTTTCTGTGGACCATTTGTTCACAGAAAATAGAAAAATAAGAGAATAAACTTAAGTTTTTGGAAGATGTAGAACTGAGAATGAAGGAGGAAGAACAGGATTGGCTGAAGAATAAAAATTCTATTCCAAAGGATTCTTGTCTAGAGCTTGATGTTAGTCAATATTAAGCTTAAAAAGAAAGAAAAGAAATGGGAAAGGGGGATATAATCATTTCTAATTGCATGATTCTTTAGGTGCATTTCTGATTGAAAGCCAAAGGACAAGGAGGTGATAACACAAGAAACATGGCAGCAACAGATAGAGGTGATTTTCTGCTGAATTAGTCACTAGAAAGGGAGAGTGAAATACAGACTGATTAGAAATATAGAGAGAGGAGAAATTATTTGTGGATAAGAAAAAGGAAAAATAACTTACCCTGGAAACAAAATTCAAGGAGGAGACCATAATTACAGAGAGAGGCGACATGTGGTACTTGATGAATAATAAACATATTCAAGGCAGCCCTAAAAGTTATATATTTATTAATTCAAATTGTGGGGATAAAAGCTTATGCTGTAAGTTTTGGAAGTGGAGCAGATTGTGACGTCCTTGAGGAATAACTATATTGTTTAAATATAAGTCACTAAAACCAAAGTAAGCAAGTGTTGTTTTTTAGCTGTATTGAGGTATAATTAATACCAAAAATTGCATGCTTTTCATGTATACATCTTGATGAGGTTGGACATATACAATCACCACAACCAGACAAACAAAGCACTAAGCATATCCATCACTTCCAAAAATATCCTTGTGTTGTTCTGTCTTTTATGTTGTTTTTTTAATTACACCTCACACAAGATATATCCTCTTAGCATATCTTAAATTATACAATACTTTATCTGTACAGCAGATCTCTAGAATTATTAATCTGGCATAACAGAAACTCCATACCTATTGAAAAAAAATCCCTCATTTCTTCCTTCCCCCAGACCCTGGCAACCACCATTTTATTCTCTGCTTTTATGAGGTTGACTATTTTAGCTACTTCATGTAAGTGGAATCATGCAGTATTTGTTCTGCGACTGGTTTATTTTACTGAGCCTAGCATAACATCCTCTGGGTTTAATCATATTGTAGCAAGTGGCAATATTCCCTTTGTTATTAAGGAAGATAATATTCCATTGTGTTGTGTCATATATAAAAATATCTTTATCCATTCATCTGTCAGTGGACGTGTAGGTTGTTTCCAAATATTGGCTATTATGAAGAACGTTGCAATGAATGTAAGGGTGCTGATATCTCTTAGAGATCTTGTTTTCATTTCTTTCTGTTACATATATATGTTGTATATATGTATAAAGAAGTGGGACTGCTGGGTCACAGTAGATAATTTGTTGAGGAACCATCATATTGTTTTCCAGAGTGGCTGCACCATTCTACATTCTCACCAACAAAGTATAAGGGTTCCAATTTCTTCATGTCCTAGTCAACACTCACAATCTTTTATTTACTTATTTTTTTTTTTTATAAATACACCCTAACTGGTGTCAGGTGGTATCTCGTTGTGGTTTTGATCTGCATTTCCCTGATGATTAGTAATGTTGAGCATCTTATAATATACTTGCTGGTTGTTTGTATGTTTTGTTCAAGCCTATTCAATTCATTTATCCACTTTAAAATCCAGTTACTTGCTCTTCTTACTATTGAGTTGCAGGAGATTCTTATATATATTTTACCCTTATCAGGTAAATGGCTTGCAAAAGAAAACTACAGGCCAATATCTCTGATAAACATAGGTGTAAAAATACTCAACAGAATTCTAGAAAAACAAATTCAGCAGCACATTAAAAGGATTATACATCATGATCAAGTGGGGTTTTTCCTTGGGATGCAAGGATGTTTCAACATATGTAAATCAGTAAATGTGATATAACTTATTAACAGAATGATGAAAAATATCTTATGATTACCTAAATTGCAGAAAAAGCATTTGACAAAATTCCACACTCTTTCATGATAAAAACGCTCAACAAATTAGGTATAGAAAAAATGTATTTCACCATAAAAAGGCCACACATGACAAGCCCATAGCTAACATCATACTTAACGGTGAAGAGTTGAAAGCTTTTCCTCTGAAATCGGGAACAAAACAGATGCCAACCCTCACCACTTCTATTCAACATGGTACTAGAAGTTCTAGTCAGAACAATTTGATAAGAAAAAAGAAATTTAGAAGGGAAGAAGTAATTGCCTCGGTTTGCAGATTTCATGATCTTGTACATTGAAAAACCTAAGATTCCACCAAAAAACTGTTAGAACTAATGCATGAATTCAGCAAAGTTTCAGGATACAAAATCAACATGCAATCATATGTTTTCTATCAAAATTGCTTGCTGAAAAAAACATTTGAGTGAAGTGTGAGTAAGGATGTGTTTTCTGGATCTCTCAAAAGGAATATATAATGTTCGAAATTTTAATATTAAATACAACTCAGAAAAAACATATCTCCTAAATGATAAGATGCAGAAGCATCTTTTGATCATGTTATTGAAGCTGATTTTAATGGTCTCTATGTTAATCGAATTTAAGTTTTATCCTTATAACAATGATTCCTCTTGTGTGAAAACTAGCTCATATTCAAAACAAAAGAATACAAGAGGTGATATACAGGACATTGAAGGTGAAATTTAAGTCATATAGCTTGCACTTTTTTTTTTTAACCCATTTTGTGATATTAGGACAATATGTTTCATTTTCTTAGGCCCATCTTTCTCATCTGAGAGAAAAAAACAAAAAACAGGTGACTGTTGTTATGACACAGTCCTTGTGAAGTGACTGACAAAGATAGGGAAAGACATATAGGAAAATGTAAGAAAATCTATTAAGTGTGGATGCTGTGTGGCCTGGGATGCTTGGAACTGAGAGATGTAGAATTGGAAACCTAGGGAATCAGAGTGGAGCTGTCAGTATGAGTAGAGAGATGATGCAAGAAAAGGGTAATTAGCCTTGCCCAGTCCTAGGGCCCTGCCTTTCAGAGAATTCTTCAAGGAACACTGAAGCCCACACATGCCAAGATTTCACACATGAACTTGAGGAAAAGTAGCTGTTAAATTTGTAAGCAAGCTAAAGGGGTTTTAGATGCTTTGGCCTGAAGACATCCAGGAATATCTTATAGGCCACCTACCTATTAATAGCTCATTAAGAAAAATATTTAAGTTTTAATTAGGCATTACATTCATTTAGTTCACAATTCTAAAAGTATAAGTATTGTATCTATCGTGCTAGGATAAGTATCCTGTTAAACCCTGTAGAGTTGCTGGGTTCACCTCCAGTAAATAATTAGCATCTGTAGTTCCTCGTGTATCTTTTCCAAGTATTTCACGCATATACAAGGAAACGCGATTCTACACAACCTTCCGTCCCTCCATCCGCTTTTTAAAATTCTCTTAGCTTAACTTTCAGTTCCTCTGGCTGTCTTGTATTTTTGCTTTTTGCTCTTCCTCCAATTAAAAAAATACATATATTCCTGAAAATAGTTTTGGTTATCATTCTCATGTTTTCTGTGGTAAGACTGAGCGCTGCAAACACTTGATGTCATTTTTTTGTCCCCTTTCCTTTTTTTTTTTCATGTATCCTATTTGCATAGAGTCTGTATTGATTCCATTTTCATTACACATCACTGAAAGGGGTGATTTCCCCACCCGCTCAGCCACTCTGGCGGTTACTTGCAAGTGATTTGTTTTGGAAGTTGTCTGGACATGTTCCAAGCTAATTGGAGGTTTGAGTTTTATTGTTTGTTTGTTTTCTTGGAGACGCTTTTTTGTCTGAATTTGATAATGCTTTTCTTCTTCCTAATTAAATAACATAAACAGCTCATTGTGAAAAGCCACATTTCAAAAACTCCCTTCTCGTCTATTGTCATGGAGACAGTATAGATTCTGTGAAAATGCCTTTTTTTTTTTTTTTTTTACAAATCATCCTCATTTACTTCTGCCTCTTTCATTTCTCAGAACCGGTCACCTCAATGGTAACCTAGTGTTTTGCAAATAAGTGTGTGCCTCTGCTTCTGAGAGTTGTGCTTGTTCTTTGCTTGGGATCCATCAGAACCGAATCTTCTGTACTGGAGTGATAGCTCCACATTTTTCTGGGTGCCCACTTCATCTCCCATCTTTCCTCGTAGCCACTCCATCTGTTTTGTTGTCTGGCTTCCCAGCTGCCTCCTTGTTTCACTGAAGATTGACTTTTCTTTTTTATTTGCTATTTTTTCAATGACCTCTAAAATGAGATAGGAGAAAACTGAATTTTTACATTCATGTTCAAACTGAGAAAAATTCCTTCTGATTCCTTAATTAAATTTACCAAATACCTTATTATGTTCCTGTGTTTTAGAACAAGACTTAGCAATAGACCTTAAAATCAATTGCATGGAGTATTTTGTATAAGCAATCTGTCTGGATGAATGAATTTAGGCAAGTATCATTTTAATATGCTCGTATGTTTATTCCATATGTTATCACAAAGTAACATGATGATATGAATGTTCCTGCAACCTTCAAGGATGACATCTTTGCAATGCTATGTGATAATGGGCCAGGTATTCTGATATGGTCAAAAAAATACTCAGGCATGAAACCTACTCCTGAGGGTATTCTTCAATATATAATAAGCCAGAAAAAAAAATCACAAAGTTTCAAATGAGCCACTTTTCACACTCTCTTTCAAAAGCAAAAAGTTTGAATCTACTGAAAAGATCAAAACAGGTCACTAGTATCCATCATTTTCAAATTTCTGGTCAACTTGTCCTTCCCAAGTGTAGTTCACAATGCATTGCTAGTCCTTTGGTGTGTTTGCTTAGTTTTTTCCCACATAGCGATTAGCGTGCACTTTCAACAAGTATTATTTTAAAAAACTGGTATAATAGAATGAGGCACATGGCAGACGTGAAATTGAATTGGGATCAAAACAGAAAAGCATGAGTCTAACCTTTGCAAAGCTCAGAGAGCTGAATGAAGGCATTGATCTTCAGTGGAATCTATAGGTAGGGAATTTTGTGTCTCAGCTATGCAGAGCTCAAGGGGGTCCCACAAGAATTCCTCAGAGATCATGAAGGAGACAGGGGGGGTCAGATGGACAGAGCTATTCACCAGAGATTCTGTCACAACAAAAACTTCTGCCAGTTCTGCTTTGTTTTATGGCCGCTACTTCTCCTCAGTCAACGGATGATCTCTCTTCATCCCCTGTGCTTATCAGTGCTTAAGATCCTATGCCCTTTGTTCTCGAGCTCAAAACAACAGGCTCAAGATAATCCTCCTAACTTCTAATTGCATATTAAAAATTAAGTTTCACAACTGTTCTCCAAATAGTCAATTACATTAAGCATATCACGTTAAACCTCTTCTATTCCTTATCTCAAAGTATTTCAATTGAAGAGAAAAAATAGTCCACAAATGCTATTTGTGCAATATAAATATCAAATAGATCATTTTAGGCATGGAATCCACCTGCCTGACCTTCTGTTTCCAGTTATATGTAAACACATGCTCACTTTGTGCCTGTGTGTATAAACCATATTTTCCAAAGTGATTCAAGCCACTGTGAGAATCAGTGGCTCTGTCTTTAATCACGAAGTCATTCTCTGAAGCCATTCTTAGTTTTCTTTTTTGCTTCTATCTTTAGCTCAACCAATCCTCTTCCCCACCCCAGCCCAGTATCCTCTATGCCCAAACTTGGGCTGGCTTCCCTCTTGTGATGATAGGTGAGTGAGAATGGCCCTCATCTCATCATGTGTTTCAACTCATTGCTCCCGGAGGGCTCACAATGAGGGTCGCATATCCATCCTAGCTGCTGCTGTGTCTTTTGAAGCGGATAGCAGATTTTATTGTTTTAATTAAACTCGTTGCTGATTTTGTTTTTCTGCTCCACTGACATTGTGGCCTCTGGCCTTGACTCTCCTTCCGTTAATACTACTGATCCCAACATCACTTTGCTGCTTTGCTGCTCCCAGGGTCCAACATCTAATGTCACCAATGGAAAGAGAACTCCAACCATGCAGTTCTAACAGTTGGGCATTAATACTGCAGCCTCCTAAAAATCAATTGTTTCCAAAGGACATAAAATTAATTCTCCATTGGTTTGTCCCAGAGGCTTCTGAGGCTTTTCTTAAGTCTAAGTGGTTGCCAGAAAGTGGCTGTGTCTTAGATCAGTCCTTTTCTCATATTGAGTTCCTGACTTCCTGGGTGACCCTCCCTGTCTTTAATACAGACCAAATCTTCTTCCCAGATGGTCGGTGTAAGCTTAACCCTTGTTATATATAGCACCACCAGCCACTTAACCCTCTCCACACATAACCAGTTTAATAGCTTTCATTGACATTCCTGTGTCAGTAGTGGAAAGATGGTGGAGGTAACTTGAATCCTGAGATCTTGAATTGTTTTCCACATGTTCAAACTGCCACAGTTTTAAAGGGAGGTATGTAGAAAGGGATGCTTCCAACTAAATTCACACTCTCTTTAAACACTAGAGGACTTCTTTCCAAACTTCTCTATTGGACTTCTGACCTTAGCACATGAGGCTGAAACAAGTACAGGAAAGAAAGACTTTATTTTCCTCTATCGACCCCTTTTTCTAAGTTTTTCATCCTAATTTTAGCAATTAATATCTATGTTTATAGAGGGAGTGAGAGAGAGACAGATGAACCTAAGGACGTAACACTGTGCCCTCGGATTGGACATGCACGTGTTACTCGAATGCTCTGGACCAGAAGAGGTGTGTGGGTGAGGTAGGGAGTGGCTAATGTGCTTCTCTTCCATAAGTGGATGGGAATTTTGCGGTCGTGGAATCCGTTAAACATTGAATATAGATTTGTCTTCGATCCCCAGGGAAATGCCTTCCTGCTTCCCAAAAGTGACTTTGCCTTTTATTTCAGAAAGCCAGTAAATCTAAGGAGCTCAGTCACAGACTTGTAATTGTGAATTTTTGCCCTGGTGGTTAGAATGTGCCACTAACAATAAGATACGTCAGCTCTCTGTTCCTTGTTCTCTCATCAGCTTAAACTGACACAGCAATTTGCCCCAAGAGCCTGTCCAGCTAGAGTTGATAGCGTTCCACTAAACCCAACATTTCAACGGAAGACATAATTATAGTTGTATGGTGGAGGCAACAGTGTTTTAATAAACTTTAAGGGACATATGGAATTTCCATTACAAAAATGTCCAGAACAGAAAAGCTCAACTCTTGTCTGTTTGAAAGCCACAGAATCCTGAAGGTAAGAAAAACAAATGCTACAGGAAGGATCTAGTTGAAGGCACACTGGGCATAGAAGACCAAGCATTGAATCCAGCTGTTACTTCTGATTTGAGTTCTTTTGCAAGTCCTTTCTGGGCCTCTTTCTTCTCATATATAACATAAGGATAATAATTCTTAGCCCATGGAATTGGTGTTATGACCAAACAAAATAATATACCCGCTATACAAGAGGCACTCCACGACTAGATGAATGAACGTGGTGTAAGAGCTTACACTGTGTGCTCATACTTGGTATGCACTCAGTAAATGTTTATAATATAATCACTATAAAGTATGTGAGATATACCCTCATAATATTTAAAGGTCTTTGCCTTATAGAGTCACCTTATAATGCAGGAAGGAGGGTCAGAGACACAGGTTAATTATTAAGTGTTTATATGTATGGATGAGAGAGAGAACGTTATTGCAAGATTCCCTAAACCCTTTGGGCTGAATAATTATAATATGTAAGAGAAAAATGAACCACACAGGGTATTTAAAGACAGTCTTCTTGGTTGTCCCATAAGATACCATACTTTCCAAATCCTCGATAACATGAAAGTTGTCAGAAACCTGCTAGTATCCAGTTAACCAAATTAGTTAGGTTAATACATAGGACACTGATTTGATAATATCCACTGCTCAGGGATTCCTAAATTTCCTTTTACAAATGAAAAAAACCCTAAAAAGATCATCCCTCCTATTTCTCCAGAAACACATTCATTGATGCGAAAAAAGTTCCATCTTCCCTTCTCAGAATATTTCTACAAAAAAAGAGACTACTGGTCCGGAAAAGAATCTCAATCAGCATTTCCCTGACTCAGTTCCTTAGAGCACTAGTCACAATGAAAATTTAATAAATACACACACTAAAAGTCAAACTGTGGCAATCTGGGAAATGTTAGGCTTTAAAATTAGGACATCTCAGACTCTCTAATATGTTAGTTTGCATTGTGACAGACGCAGTGTCATTTCATAAAACTTACTTCAGTCAGAGGAGATTTCAGCCATGGTAGGCTATCATCTTACTTTTCACCAAGTATTTTAAGTAAATGTGCAGTGTCCTTTGTTTACAATTGGAAGCAGCACAGCAGAGAGATTAAGAGACCAGACTAACCTCATGGGGTTGCTATGAAAACCAAAGGAGATAAAGTTTACAGAGCACTTAGAACAGTGCCTGGCACACAAGAAATGCTATGTTAGCTATAGCCTTACATATAAAGAGAAATTACATGAAGAAAATTCTTGTGTAAATAACTGTTAAGCACAATTTTCCCCTTTCCTTGTGTTTGTGAGGCATGCTTAAATCTTTCCTGAGAGTTTTAGAATTGCCCATTTCATTACATCTCCAGTTAGAAAAAGAAATATAAAAGGGAAAGGCAAATAAATTCTAGTTACGTCTTGGAGAAATGATGGATTTATGACATATTTAAGCAGACAAGAGTGAATATACACTCATGGATGGGATTTGAGCAGCGGCGTTTCCATGGGCAAGTTCTA
Organism: Delphinus delphis; assembly: GCF_949987515.2. Lineage (NCBI taxonomy): Eukaryota > Metazoa > Chordata > Mammalia > Artiodactyla > Delphinidae > Delphinus > Delphinus delphis. The sequence continues at coordinate 70,861,996 of NC_082700.1, forward strand.
CACGGAGACATGAGTTAGGCAATATTATTATAACTATTTTAAAGGTGCGTGATTTGCAAAAGAGTGAAGTTAGGTAATCTGAGCACATACTTCAAAAGTTTGGCAAAGCTGAGATTTGAAAATGAATATCCGTGCTCTAGAATAGACACTCTAACCATTACATTTTTAAATTAACCTTATAGCAACAGCTTAATAACTGGTTTTAACCATTCAGGTTGGCAATAAAAAACTCATTGGCACAGAGGAAATAATGCTCTAAAGACTCTGAAATCTGGAAATCTTTTTATATTACTCTCCTTATATATCTTCCCCCTAAATAACAATAATTCTCTGCAGCTGGTCATGAAAATTCAAGTCTAGACTTTAAAATGTATATTTGATTCTGACAGGTTTTGCAGCAAAATTTTGTAATAGAGTAATTGGAATTTAGATTATAAACTGCTGTTTGTCATATTTAATTGATATTTTGGTTGTTTCCACATTGTGTGGGTGTGAGGGTGAAGCTGTGGTATTCTTGGGTGCTCTGAGTGTTTCCTAAAACTATAGAAAGATGTGGTTAGCGAGAGTTATTTTCAGAGGTGCTGAAATGATTTCAATGGGAAGATGTCCCAGGCCTCAGATAATTAAAGAAATGCCTGAAATTTCATTCATTCACTTCACTGCTGTTCCTCACATGAATGTGAGCTGACGTAAGGAGCCACATGGCACATATATGTTTTGGTACATAAGTGAACACTCAAGTGGTGTTAAGTTGGTAGATGGGAACACGGAAGTGGACTTTTACTTTCTTTAGCTCTCCTGATTTCTCAGTGAGAGCCTGGGCTCACTTGGCAGAAAGAGGGGAGTCTCAGTGTTGCATTTTACTTGTCCACACACTTTCCCATGGTGAGTGTACCCCTGCCTAATGACCTGAGTTTCAGTCTCTTCTCTGGTGATTCCTAATGGTATCTCTCCATCCCTTGTCTATTCACTGAGTTCACGTATCCGATGAACTGTATCTCCGATGGTCTGTATCTCCACACAGATGCCTTGTAAACGCCTCTGACTTAACTCCTCCGAAACAGAGTTAACTGATTTCTCCCCAGACTCCCAAAGACTTCTCCTTCCCCAGTCTTCTGCATTTCAGTGAATGGTGTCGCCATCTACTGAGTTGCTTTGATCAGAATCACAGAACGTATCCTTCATGTGCCCCTTTCTTAAAGGTAACATCTCAACGATTAGCAAATACTAATCTAATAGAAATACCACCTCTGTAATACAGCAGAAATCCGTTCATGTCTCTCCATTTCTGCTACTACTACTACCTTAGTCCAAACCATTACCATCCAACCCGATTCTCATCGAGACTTTTGCATCACACCCAACTTAGCCGTCTCACTTCTACTTCATTACTTGACAGTTGTCCAGTAGCCAAGATGTTATGCAGCTTCCAGAGATATCAAGTCCTTAAAAGCTGATTCACATACCATTTTGACCTTTAATACATAAAAGTAACATAAATTATTAGAAAAGAATTCCAAAAGGGGCAGGGAGAATTCTTCTTTAACGATGTTTCTCCTTTATGGAGAGCACAATGAACCTAGTTAGTTGGGTTCAAGATTTCGAAACACCACCAGAAGAAAAGGAGAAAACCTATTTCAGTGTGTTTATCCCACATCACACCCTAACTACAGGGTAGCGGCTACATAAATGTTCAATGTAGTCAGTATCAGCGTGACAGAGGCCCCGAGGCCCACCCATCCTGTACACTCTCGCTTTACAGTGGGGACGTAAGTGAATTAGAGCCAAGAACTGAACCCATTACTCTCTGGAGGGCCATGGGTCACACTCGAGAATCTCTATTTCACCAGTTGCTAAAATGCCACACCATCCTGGCTGTCTGCTCCACAATGAGGGAGGAAATGCTCTGTTAGAAGTCCAGGGCAAAGTGGAGCCCTCGAATCCACAGGGACATAAGAAAGGACAGCATTTGATGTTTTTGCAGATGAGAAAAATGATTACCTATGGAACCTAACAGGTGTGATATGTTTCTTTTATGCAGCACTTTCCTTTGAACGCTTGTAATCCGTGTGGAAAAGTGAAACTGGAATTCTTTTCAGACTGTGAGGCTCTTTGCAAAGTACAGAGTAGAAACAGGGTAAGATCATTGCCGGCGGGAAGACAGCACTCAGCCCGAGGCCTTGCGTGCTCTGCCCTTCCTGTCCCCACTGGAAAATAGAAGCAGTAAAGGTTATGTGTAATCTCGGTTTATAAACCAGGATATGAGACCAGGCAAGCTTTGCAGAAAATACAGATCCATTTAGTGAGTAAATCATATTCTCCAAATAAACATCCCTTTACTTGAGACTTCAGCAAGGTAATGATGCCTGTGGTATTCAGATTAGGGATTTTGGATTCTGTGTTTTACTTGGAGCCATGACTGAGGGGTGTTTATTTTTATTTTTCTCTTTCAAAAATTGGAGTATATTTTCTAAGTACTTGTATTCCGAGGTGGAGGTTTAGAATGGAGGTGAGGGGCTAACCACCGGCATTCACGTTAGGTTTTCAGTGTCATAGTATCTGAATCAAATACACACCTGAATGATCACTACCTTCTCTGTCAACAGAAAAAAAAAAAAAAGTGTGGAAGGGAGCAGAGTGAACAAAATCATAGGAAAGGGGGAAAATGGACTTCATTGCCACATGTCAAAAAAGTATTGGTTAAGTTATAGTATTTATCACTCAAGGTATGTAATTCCAAAAGCACATTTATATGCGATGATCAGTTAAGTATGCTGAGCCATTCTTCATCAGATTAAAAATGAAGGCATAAAAAGTGCAGGCTGACACCGTGTTATATAGGATTATAGTTGTTTTTTTTTTATCAAAGATTAGCAGGCTGTATTCTATTACCTAGCATGCCCAAGTTCTCCCAAGCCATTGCGTTTGCAAGGCAAAATGACAAAATTCAAATTTCAAATGCAGCCAGAGAATGAACAAAGAGTGGAGATGACTCAGACTGGAGAAAATATGACTGTTGGAGTATAACCATAAAACAAGCCTCACGTTCAATCTGTCAACACAAATAACCGGACAAGTAGGAAGAGCCAGGTGGAGAAGGGGAAGCTAAATGAATATGGAGTTCTCAATCTTTCTACTGCTTATAAAAAAAGAAAAAGGATACCTTTGTGAAGAAGAAAGAGAATGCTTATATATTTAAATTCAAGGACTGATTTAATTTTCATCTATAAATTGAAATAGGAGATTGCATGAATAAATGGCCTTTGGAAACCACCTGGCCAGGACGCTAGGGAATAGGTATAGATTACAACTGTACCTGGTCAAGTCTCTGATGGGGACTCTATTGATTATCAGAAAGCAATCCCTTACTTGATATGCAATCTATTTATTTAGGAACTTTCCTTTTTTTTTTTTTAAAGGTTTGAGTTTTCTAAATACTAAGCCTATGAGAACAAAACACCAGCAGGATTCTGGAACGAAATATCCTACTCTTTTTCATGCTGCAAAGGCGAATACAGCCATGAGATGAGCCATTGTGACTGGGAATTGTCTGCTATTGATGATAAATGATCAGGTTAGTGGTTTTTGTACTTAGTAAACAAAGATCGGGGTCTTGAAAGATCTGACAGAGTATAAGCGTTGAGATTATTTTATTGTAGTAAAGATGTGTGTTAAAAACAATGCTTAAAACAGAAATTTTAATTTGAGTGCCTAATACATTGATTAGCTATTGAGCACAAGGTATAGATGCAGATCAGTCAATTTCATATTTAAAGCAACATTCTCCATGTATGAATTCTGCCCTACATTTTCAGGAATATAATGAATTTGAAAGGCAGAATTTGGATCAGTTTTTGATTGTACTGCATCAGCTATTTCTTTGTAGATCCAGTTACCTTCAAAATGGTTTGAAGTGACAAGGATAACAAACACTGTCACTTGGCTCTCACCAGTGGGTGGCTACATGCATTATTGACTTGCCACCAACAGGGTACCTAAGAACTTACACACTGAGGTCATCCTACATTACAATTTTTACAACTTGTCTTTATTCAGATCAATGATGTGTACTTTCTAGTTCATGGGGAATCTCTGGTACCAAGAAGCAGGAGAATTGCATTTAGGAAATGGAAGCTCTTCCACAGGGCGCGTGATTTGGGGGGGAATCCACTTGGGCAATGACCTTTGCTCTAATCTTGCTTGGTGTGAATTTTGGGCTTCTGCCATCATCACATTATGGTAACCCCTCCTTTTGGTGGAAGAAGAGAGGACATCACTGACTTTGCATGTTTAACTTAGGTCATAAATCTTCAGGTTATTCAGCTGTAATCATACCCTTAGAACTGGCAAAATAAACTTCTTTGTCACTAGTTCTTGTGGGAAATTTGCATTTGATATATAAATTTTAGGCTATGCATATTTTTTTCAAGAAGTTATGTCTCATATTTCAGAGTCTGTGTATATTTGTAACTATCTTTCCAATGTCAATCAGTAGAATTTCGTACATTTTTACAAAAAAGGTATTAAACATTTGAATAGGTTTATTTTCTAGGTAATTTTCTAGTTTCTATTTCTCTTAAGTGAAATTTCTTTTACTACTTCATTTAAAAAATTTGGTTATTATTGCTGAAATTTTCTAATATTTAAAAATGTAGTTCTGGTCTCATAAACCTGATCTCATTTTATTTAAATAATTCTCTTGAGTTTTGAATGTTGGCAGTCATATCATTTAATAATGATTCTGTCATTTTGATTTTGTATTTCTTTTTATTGTGTTATTCCATTGGCTACGATATCTGGTATAATGCTGTATGATAGTTTTATTATATTATTGGATATTCTTGATTTTTTTCTTCCCTGAATGTGATGGAATGCACCAAAATTTTCACATCTATTTTTTTTTTTAGCTAATGCCATTTATCAGTTAATGACTATCATGCCTAATCCTACACTGCTAAGTTTTTATTATGAATGTTTTAATTTTATAAAACATATTTTGCATATATTAGTATGATCTTTTTGTTTTATCTATTAATGGCGCACATTATGTTAACCAATTTTCTAGAACGAAATAACTTGTATTTCTAGGATATGACTACTTGGTTAGAATACATTTTTTTAACACACACTACTGAATTAAATATACAGTTGACCCTTGAACAAGGTGGGAGTTAGGGGTGCTGACCCCCTATGCAGTGGGAAATCTACAAACTTCTATCTCTGCCTCAAAAACAAAGGAATTGATAAATGACTCACCCAAGGGCTGGAAGCTGAAACAGTAGTTCCTTTGATTCCACATATTGTGATCTCTAATAAGACACAAATTTATCTCCACACCTGGTTAATTTAAAGGTCTGTAAATGAAAACACAGGTACTATATTTACTGAAAGAATTTTGCCTATGAGTCCATCCATGCAGTTCAAACCTTTGTTGTTTAAAGGCCAGCTGTAGTTACATTTTAGTTTGAACTTTTACTCTCGTTGGTGTTGGAAGCCTTGTAAAATAAGTTTGAGACTCTTTCTACTTTTTTTATTTTCAAGAAGAAAATGCATAGGATTGAAGAAGAGTTTTTGTATAAGATTGTTGTTTCTGTTCCATGAAAATTAGAAAGCATATGCCTAAAACCTGTACCTCCACTTTCTATATTTTTGGGAGGGGAGTAGATGATTTACAAGTGAGTTTATTATACATTGGACTAGTAAGGTGTGTGTGTGTGTGTGTGTGTGTGTGTGTGTGTGTGTGTGTGTGTGTCTGTAGATAAACTTTCCTATTGTACATACCCTTTTCTAGTCACTTTTCCATTTAATTTAAACTTTAGACTTACACACACATTGCAATAAAATTGTTCCCTGTATGATTTTAGTCATTTTTTTCCACAGGAGATAAGATCCTCTTTTTTATTTTTACTGCATTTTTCCCTTCTTTGTTGATTTTGCTGTCTATATTTACTGACTTTATATATATGTGTGTGTGTGTGTGTGTGTGTGTGTGTGTGTGTGTGTATATATGTATGATTTGTTTTGTTGGTGGTTTGGGGGAGTCTCTTGTTTGCTTACGTTCATTTTTTATTTTGTATATTTTATTTCATATATTTCCTCTATTCATATTTTTTCATTTTATTTGAATTTACTGTAATATTTTCTTGCTCTTCAAGCTGAATGTCAATTTAATTATTTTCAGTGTCTTTTGTTTTATAACAAAAACATTTAAGGCTGTAATTTTCATTTAAGTATAGCTAAAGCTGTATTTGACCACATTTTTTGGTTTTGTTTTTGTTTTTGCGGTACGCGGGCCTCTCACTGCTGTGGCCTTTCCCGTTGCGGAGCACAGGCTCCGGACGCGCAGGCTCAGGGGCCATGGCTCACAGGCCTAGCCGCTCCGTGGCATGTGGGGTCTTCCCGGACTGGGGCACGAACCCGTGTCCCCTGCATCGGCAGGCGGACTCCCAACCACTGTGCCACCAGGAAAGCCCGATCTTAGACTTTTTGACTCTCCTTCAAGACAAGGAAAACCTCAAGCCTCTAGACATATATCCTTGCTTACTCCCGTTTTGGACAAAATACCTTTCATTCTTTTCTCATCAACCCAGAGAAAAACAAATTTGATTAACTGCTTTATCTAATTCTTCTGTCACAGATGGAGTAGATACAGCAATAAATACAAGTGGAATAATGGTACTTAAAAACACATGTTCCTTTTTAAACCTTCCATCGCCTGTTTTGACTGCATGTGCCAAGCCCCTAGAAATTAGCATGTTCAACTGAACCAACTTGATGGGAGTCACTGTCCATACATAGGGCTTGTTTTCCACAGAAAAGTAGTGTTGAGAGTAGCAGAATTATAAGCCTATCTAGGCATGTTGTAAAGCTGTTTGAAAAGTGGCTCGGAGCAAGTTTTGTGAACGGAGATGTAGTGCTCAAGTCACATTCTGCTTTAAAAGTTGTAACAAATACAGATAAATTAAAAAGAAAAACACAAAACAAAACAAAAAAAAAACATGTTCCTCATAAAAAATGGTATCTTGTAAATTATTGGTATTAAAATTTGTTGTAAAGTAAGATGGTTTAAATTGCATGATGTTGGGACTTCCCTGGTGGCACAGTGGTTAAGAATCCGCCTGCCAATGCAGGGGACATGGGTTCAAGCCCTGGTCCGGGAAGATCTCACATGCCGTGGAGCAACTAAGCCTATGTGCCACAACTACTGAAGCCGGCGCACCTAGAGCCCGTGCTCCACAACAAGAGAAGCCACCACAATGAGAAGCACACGCACCGCAACGAAGGGTAGGCCCCGCTCGCCACCACTTGCAGCAACGAAGACCCAATGCAGCCAAAAATAAATAAATTAAATAAATAAAAAGAAATAATCATATATAATTGTGTGAACCCTCTCCCTTTACCTAATGCAGTCAAAACATAATATTTAACCTGTGAACCACTGTGTAAGACTCAGGGGTCTACGGAGAAGATTCTGTGGAGTTTGCAGATATAACTGGGTGCCCAGTTGGCACTTCTACATCAATTAGAGCAGCTATAGATGCATCTGTTTTATTCAATGGAGTTTTTCTAAGATGTTATTTGAAAGAAATTTCTGGTGCTAAAATAACTTTGAAGATTCTAAAGTAGACTATATTTTTCCTTTGATGAAGACTGCAATTTGCATACATTTTAAAAATATTTAAATTAAAACTCAGATTCAGCTTTAATCAAGAAGCCATCTGTAATTATTCTATGGTTCATTATGTGGTATTTCCTCCACAATCTCATAATATCCTCTGTAAACCCTCTTTATTGGTCCCGGTTCTCCAGAGAAACAGAGTCAATAGGATATAATATACAGTTATTATAAGGAATTGACTCATGCAATTATGGAAGCTGACGAGTCCTTAGACTTGGAATCAACACGCTGGAGACCACGGAGAACAGACGGTGTAGTTCCAGTCTGAAGGCTGGAAGGCTCAAGACACAGGAAGAGCCAATGTTTCCATTTCAGTCCAAAGGCAGGAAAAAGCTGATGTCCCAGTTTGAAGGCAGTCGGGAAGGAGGAGTTCCCTCTTATTTGGGGGAGGGTCAGCCTTAGCTTGAGTCAGGCCTTTGACAGATTGGATGAGGCTCGCCCATATTAGGGAGAGCGATCGGCTTCACTTAAATCTACAGACTTAAATGTTAATCTCATCCAAAACACCCTCACAGAGACACCCGGAATAATGTTTGACCAAATATCTGGGCACCCCATGGCCCAGTCAACTCGAAATTAACCATAAAATTAGCCATCGTAACCTCCTTTGGTGATCGTACCACATTTTGCATCTTGGACATCTAGAACCACAAAGACAGACCAAGTCTTTGGGCCTATGTATGTTTAGTAGTAAGCACTGTCTTTGATCTTTAATAAACTTCAAAGATTCCTGAATAAGTTAATCAATTCACTAACATTGATAAAACTATACATGTTGAATTAGGGTAATAAATATTTTGGCAAGAATTTGAGTCTCCTTTTAACTGAAAATTCAAATGAATTCTTCTATTTGGAGATATATTAGACCATGTTTTTAATTAAATAAAAAGTTTTCTTTTTTTTTAGAATAAACAATTTGTTTGACTACCCTATTAAAGCTGGTCCTTGGATTGCTAAAATTCAACTACAACTCAAGTAATAAAGTATCCAGACTTATCTGTAAAATTTCTCTAAGAGAAATGAAAGCCACACACACACACACACACACATATATGTATGTGTGTATATATATTTGTATTTATAAAATGAGACATAGTTTTAGTGAGTTTAGATAATATATGCTGCTATGTCTTTTAGTAACTTCCATAATTAATTTTGTGTGAGTCTTTTTGTTTCCCCTTTTTTCCCAGACATAGGCTCCACGAGGTGAAATGGCATGCAGTTAAAGAGGATACTTCTTTTTGAGTGTCTGGCTAGCAAAACCTTGGATCTCAGTAGGATAATTGTAGAATTAGAGGGATCAGATAGTCTGTCTCCTCCTCGACATTGCCTCATTCACCTGGTTCTTTCTATTACGAAACTTAGGGTCAGTGATGTTAAGAATGAAAAGCTTGAAAGGTAATGTCTATGTACAAACAGTCTGCATTTTTCAATTCATTTTCTCACTGAAACAGTGAGAAACAATGCAAAGCTGATAATATGATCCCTTAAATTGTGTAAATCCGTGCAACCTAGTCTTCACCGGGAGATTTTTCTTAGATTTGACACAGGGCTACCTCCTTCTCTATAAACTTTTGTTGTTGTGTTGGGAAATTAATTTGGTCTTAAATTTTCTTCCGTGAATAATACAACTGTCCTTGGAGACTTGATTCATAGGCAAATTCTCGTTAGAAAAACATTACTTGAATTTGAAACATTTGTAACACCGTGGCTCTTTGGGACTAGTGGCTTCTGACCTCTGAATCCTCATTAATACCCTAAGGCCATGAATGTACCTAGCCATCACCTCGACAGGCCATTCAGTGGCTCCCTTAATTCGTCAATCAGTCTTGTTGCTTACAGAACATATGCTTCTTATATCCTGGGTATAGGCTTCTAGGGTTGGGGTCTTCCTACTTTGTTATTTCAATCTGCAGCTGCTCCTAACCTGGGTCCCCAGCAACTGTGCTCAAACGTCTTTTCTTATGGGATACTCCTGCCTGTGTTCAGCTTCCTTACCTCTGAGTGCCCACATATTCACATAACAGATGTCCCTTTTATTTTTCATTTTTCCTCAGAAGAGGTAGGTACAAAACAATTAGATGGTGACACAAACTGTAATGCCTGGATTGAATAAATTTATATTGGAGCTACCTAAGGAAGAGGCTTTCAACTGACATGCGATGTAAGAGAAAACTAACAAGTCAAAGGAAACAGGTTAAACAAGGTCTCTAATAATACTGACTTTAAGGGAGGAATAGGGAAAAATGAGAATAGTTTGTAGAAAAACACTATCATATACATTGACCCAGAATTCTACATTAATTAAATTATTCTGGTACACCTTGTTCACTATCCTTTTCCCAAAAGACCAGAAGAAAGCTCTGTTGATTAAGCAAGCTAAGTATATTAGACTTATGGAAGTAAGAAGAAAACCATGTTGATAGTTTCTGGAAAGACTCTACATAAAGAAATTATAGAAGTGTATTTATTGATGTTTGGGAAACGAGATAGGTGATTTTAGGGGGTATTTCAAGGTGTAGAACTGGTTGGGATTGGGCAAAGTTTACAATATAATAGCTTTGGCTTTGCAGACACATCAGAGAAGTGAGAATCTTCAAGTGAGGTTGATGAGCAAATTTAGTCTTGATAAGTAAGCAGTTTAGTTAATTCCTAGTCTTATCTTCCAGGAGCAGTTAATTCCTGGAGCAAAAAGATAAGCTATTTTTGCTTGATCTAGTTATAGGAAAGCATAGGAAAGTATGCAATTATTGTTTAACAACGTACAGGAATTTTGCTGGTTTAAGTTCTTGGTCTTCAGCTGCCGTAAGATAGCATCCTCTATGTGTTTAGAGAGAAACTTTAAAAAAAAGGAAGGAAGTTTTTCTCAGCTGTCAACTAGTATACACATCCACACCCAAACACATATTCGTAGATGCAAGAACTACCATAGTCAGTGTTTACTCCTGGTTTGAGAATAACCATGAAATGACCCTGGTGTTTCATTGGGGTTTGGCTTTCTCAGTAGTTTTTGACCACCAACAGTGGTAACATGTTTATTTTGAAAGGCTTTCTTGGAAAAAAAATTAACCACGTTCAATTTCTCTTTATTTTAATAAAGTAAAAAGATCTAGAAATATCAAAGTATTTGGATGTTTTTAGGGTGCATCCTTGATGGCTGATGGAACAATATATCTGGGTCTGTCCATAGGTCAGGCTATGGAAAAAGTGAAAATAGTCACCTTGTGAAGATCCTCCATGATGCCTTAGCCAAAAAAATCCATGAAGAAAGTCTCGAGAAAATTCCATGTCTTTGTTTTTGTCTAAGACTTAACTTAGGGAACATTTTCCTTGTTGGCATATCCCTGAAGAATGAACACCATCCTTGCCATAAAACCCTATTTCCTGCCATGTATACAGAACTTTGAATATGGTAGAAAATTTTCTCATGCCGTATCTCATCTTGCTGGGTCAAAAAACCCTGTGGTAGATGGGGATTGATTTGTAAAGAGTGAGGTGCCGAAGCGCTCAGGGTCAGTACTCTGTGAAGCAGGAGAGCTGAGAGTAGAAATCAGCCCTCTGACAGTGCTTCTTCAACTGCTTCAGATACAGGCTTGTGACTGCAGACCTGGGTATAACGAGGATGCAATCTTCCTCTCTTTAAAAAGATAATTATCTTTATACCTGGGATGCCTTCCTAGACAATCTGGATCAGTGTGGATAGGAACAAAAAGAATTAAATCTCTTGCTAGCCCCCTGAACTCTCCTCAGCTAAGTCTCTGTGGGATGGGTGGGTGCGAAAGAGATTTAGCCTGAGGCCTCACTGTGCTGTGCATTTAAATGTGGTTCTTCTCCAGGAAAAAGTCCTTACTTCGGGGCATTTCAAATGTCTGAGATGAAGAATTCATTTAATTTTTTTTGAATCTTAATATATCACCACTATACACCTTCATAAAATCCAATAAAAACTCACTAGAATAAGTAAAGGGGAAAACAGCATACAAAACACAAACCTACATTTTAAAAAAATTATTGCATTCATTATACATAAAATTACCAAGGCATTTTAGAACTTTCAGATTGTTTACTCATACTTTGTGTGTTAATCTCACCACAGACCTAACACAGTAGCACTGATCCGGGCTACCCCTTGAGGAAAAGTGCTTTAAGTCAGGGCATATCTAGACTGTAAATGCTGATGTATTTGAAGAGGCAGAAGAAGATCTTTACAAGCTTAGAATTCCATGGGGGAGAAGAAACACTGCTTTGTTGAACCATGACTATTAGCTGGAAAATCTCCTTACGTAGACACTCTACTCCTGGCATTTAATCCCCATCTCTTAAGTCACTTATAATTTTCTATTTTGAATGTGTAGTATTTTATGCTTGCTTTCTTTCAGTTTCTAAAATGTAAGCTCTTTTAGAAAAGATTTGCACCTCACTTGCATGCATTTCCTTCACTCAGTTGAGCACCTTGCCTAAGAGATCAATAAAGATATTTCGACTCAATAATGCGCCCATCTTCATAAGCATAACAAAGGAATACAAAGCAAATTACTGTCTAAATCAAGTTACTGATAATCAAGTACAACCATCCTGTTCTTAAATTGTAAAAGGCTCAAATTCTGCTAGAGATAAAATAATCAGTTGTTACCCTGGTTATTATGGGATGAAATATGCCCCTTAAAAGATATGTTGAACTCCTAACCTGCACCCATGACTTTGACCTTACATGGAAGTAGGATCTTTGCAGATGTAATTAGTTAAGATGAGGTCATTAAGGTGGGCCCTAATGTAATATGTCTGGTATTCTTATAGGAGGAGAAGAGAAACAGACACAGAAGGCAGATAACAATAAGAAAACAGAGGCAGAGATTGGAGTCATGCAGCCACCAACCAAAAAGCACCTTGCAAAAGGCAAGGAAGGATCCTCTGCGGAGGGTTTGAAGGGACCATGGCCCTGCCAATACTTTTATTTTGGACTTCTGGCCTCCAGAGTTATGAGACAATAAATGTTTGTTGCTTGAACCCACCCAGTTTAGGAAATCAATACATCAGGGAAATCTGAAAACATTGGAATGATGAATTCCATATGGAACTTCCTCAAAATCTAGACAATAGACAGAAAACTTCAGGAATGCAGTGTTGGCCCGAGGCTTTGGACCAAAAGCTCGCTGATTCTGTGGCTACAAAGAAGGAGATGGGTACAACCTATCTAGCAAACATCTGATTTTTAAAGCTGAACAAACTACCTTAGAGCTAGAGAAGAAAATGTCAGGTAAAGAAATGGCTTGGCTTTCAGTGCCTGGTGCAACAGAGGTACCTTTCTGTATGCAGAGGAGAGGCATGGCGTCCACTCTTAACACTGTAAATGTGCCAAGGTGCCTCGTGCTATTTGAATTCTTTTTTCCCCAAATATCACTTATTATTTCCTGGAAGAATGGGAAGACATTTGTAGAGAACCACCTAACTGTCAGTCCTTTTACTCTAATTGTAATTTCCTTTTACTACTGATTTGTTGTTCAGGGTATGCTAAAGAAAATAAGAAAATCTTGTTATTTTACAAGATTTGAGTTAAAATGCTTATCAAAATAAAACTCAAATATAAGGCTGCGTTCAAAGGGCATGTAATAACTTGAAATTTGAAGACATATAGATCAATCCTGTATTGATTCAGTTTAAAAGCTTGTTAGGTGTGTATTAGTAGTAATGCATTAAGTGCAGAATGATGCATTTCCCATTTGTAGAATCAGGTATATGAAATCATTAGTGTTATGTCCATTAAGTACAATATAATACTTATAAACTCTATGGAATCAAATATAGAAAGCTGATACTATGTGAACATTAATTCTCAATTCTAGATTTATTTAACCGTAACTTGTTACAGGAAAGGATCTTCAGTCCATAATAAAAACTGGAAAAAATATGAAGAAAAACTCAAGTGGAAACAAGAACAGGTGGAGCTGGATGAACACATTTAAAATAAAGTAATAAAAGAAAAGCAATCTATTAAAATATCAGTTGCCCATAAAAGTGGAAAGAAGATTTTAAAGTTGAACTCAAGGGCATAATTTTTAGATGCTATCGTACCTGTAAAAGGAAAAGCAGTTATCTGCCGTATTTTCAAAGGTCAAGGATATATTCAGAAATAGGTCAGCAAGAACTGGGGTGGCAGGTGCTGCGCATACCTTGGAGAAGGTGCCTCCTCCCCCGGCTCTCTGCCTTCCCTCTCTGATGACCCATATGGAGCCCCACCCAGCTGCTGTAACCATCCAGGGACGGGATCACTGAAGGTACCATCAACGTTTGCAGCATCGCTTGCTGTATAGACGTGTATGGCAGCGAATTAGAAGACCAAGCAATTCTAGGAAAGTATTTCTAGTGTGCAAGAGTCAAGTGAATCTAGTTAGAAACTGAACTGCTAAATATGGACATTCTTCTGGAATAAAACCTAAAAGTCAGACACAGGCTTTTAATCGTGTGATTTTTCACGTCTCATTACAAAGCATTCGAATTAGAAAAATCGGTAACTCCAGCATATTCTGAAAATAAGATCAAAGAGAGTCAAGCAAAGGAAGACAGAGTAACTTAACAAAGCAAATGAAACAGGAGATTCTAACCTAGCTAATATTTGCCATGTGGCGGGCAGTCCTCTAAGTGTGCTCTATATACTGTTATTAATTCATTTAATTTTGGAAATACCTTTCGGAGTAGGCACCACCTTAGAAATGAAGAAACTAAGGCCCAGAGGGGTTAACTTACTTGCCCAAGGTCTCACAGTTGGTAAGAGTCGGAGGTTGGATACAGACCCAGGCAGGGTGTCTCAAAATCAGTGGCCACTCCTGTCACTACATAATATTGGCACTTGCATAGTTTTAGTTTGTAGCCTTTCTAAAACTGTAGCATGTTTACATAAAGTGCTTCAACCTGCTACTCATAAAGAATTTTTTACTATTCCTTTGCAATTTCACTTGAATAAACATGAATAGCTAGAAATATGTGTCTTATATGATATGAATCAATTTGAGAAATAGATAAACCTGTTAGCAGATATAATAATCAGGCCTTTGTCCCTTTATGCTTTATGGAAGTTTTTCTTTTTTCCTTTTCCTATTTCAAATCAGAACAGGAGGCCTCTGGTTAACAACACTATGTTCAGTGCAATGATGCTGATTTCCATGACTCATAAACTAGCTTCAAAATCACCTCCATAATTGGGACTGCAAGAATGTTCTATTCAATAACAACAAGATGGAATTAGTGTATAGCTTCCCAGTGTGACAACACTTATTTTAAAAGCAAATTGGGATTAGGCTTGTCCCGATATTAGATTCATTATTTAGAGCACGGACTAAGTGCTCTTTTCATCTTTAGCTTGTATTTATTTATTTATTTCTAAAGCCAAAGGTAAGTCCTAGGAATGTAGAAATATTGATTTTGGAGGCAATTACTCTTACTTAGACACTCCAGCTGTATTTCATTGATAAAGTAGAGGCAGATGTGAGTTAAAGTGTGAGATCCAAGGCAGCAACATACGTCTTTTGCACTTTTATATACTGACTCCATCGAAGTCTATTATATTGACTCCATCGAAGTCTATTAGTAAATGCACAAACGTGGAAGATTTTGAAGATGTTTCCAAATCACAGTGGGATATGCAGAATATGTTAAATTTTCAACCAAGTGACCACCAAGTTAACTCATTGATTTTAAAATGAAAACGTAACTTTGAGATTCTAAATGATCTCTGTTGGTTGAAGTTAAGCATAGCAGGTTGGTCACACATATTTATCAATATTTCCTACTGATAACCAGCTAGGATTGCTATTGGTTTAGTGCTGAGCATTGTGTCTAGGCTTTTTCCGAGACCGAACTAGGAAACATTTTAAAGAAACATGCATAATATTTTCATATTGATATTTCTAATTCAAAGTTAAAATTGTAGAATTTTTACTTAACTTGAGTTTGTATTTGTGTCCTTTTTTCCCCCACTGAAAGTCTTAACTACGTAATTATTTGCTCTATCATCTATTTATCTTTCTATATATCATCTCATAATTGCAAGATAGAATATCAATAATGAAAGAGCTTGAGATTTGAATATGTCATGTTCAAAGAAGTAAAACTTCTATCCTGCCACTCTCCTTTCCCTTTGTGTAACAATTTTTATTGATTTTTTAAGTTTTCTTACTTTGAGTGGGGTTGGGAGGGTGGTTGGGAAGGTGGGAGGGAATGAAAGCAAAACGGTGTTCTTCAGTTTTGTTTTTTGTCTTCCAGGATTCTAAATTGCTCCTTCTGACTCAGTTTTTTTCATTCATCAGCCTATTTGCATCAGGCCACTCTCCCTTTGCACCACCTTCTCATCCAGGTGGGGAGGAAAGACAGGACAATCACACATTGCATCAACAAATAAGTATATATTGTAGGGGAGCAGAATATGCCACCCCAAAATGTGTCTTGTTGTCACAAGGATTAATTTAGACTGATTATTTTTTAAGAATGGAAGGCTCAGGAATGTTTTTTTTTCTTACCTCCTCCTTAACTGCCTAAAGTAATTTAGATAAAGGGCCTATTCCTGGAATAGAGCTATCATCAGAGATAACTGCAAAAAATATGGGCTAGGTGTGGTGGAGGACGTTTGGCAGGGCCTAGAATCAGACTCCACTCTGTGTCCCATTTTCTCTGCCTGCCTGATAAACATTCGTTTATCAACTGTTTGCTTTTCCATCTCCACGTGAATTGCCTTTTCCCCCTTGAAGTCTCAAACCACTACCCCCAATATCCTCTTTTGTCTTTAGCTGAAGATGATACTTAAGGTGAAGATTTTGGCCATTTTGGCGAGTTAGTACTCCTGGGTCTCTCCCATGTATATACGTTATTAAACTTGTATCTGATTTTCCCCTGTTAATCTATCCCATGTCAATTTTATCCTTAGACCAGTCAGAAGAACCTAGAGGTGTAGAGGAAAGTTTCTTCGGCCGAAATAATACGTCAGACACATTTTAAGCACTAAGGTCACCTCAGTGGAAAAAAAGATAGACAAAAAAAATCTGTCTTCATAGAAATCACATTTTAGTGAGGGATATAGAAGTTAAATGAATAAATTAAAGTATCAAGGGAGGCCAAGCAGAGGTGGTCAATGCTCCAGAGAAAAAGTGTGCTTCTCAATAACATTGTTTGAAATAGCTGGTGCTTCATGAAAATGAAAAGTGAAAGGCTTTTGTGGGTTTTTTTATGACTTTAATTCTTGACAGTTGCACCCCTTTAATGCATATATTTAATGCAGGACCACCTCTCCCCCAAATTCTCAAATCTGATCTGTGGCTGGTAAATATCAAACAGTGGCAAATGCTCCGGGGGAAAACAGCCTGGGGAAACGAGCACAGAGCAAGAAGTTGCAGGCATGGGGGTTTTAACTAGGGTGGTCTTCTATGAGCAAATAACTCATGGGTGCAGGAAGAGAAGAGAGGCCTCTGGGGGCCCTTGATGTATTTCTGAATTTTGCTGTAACTGCAGGGGACACTTTTCCACAAGGACAGACTCACCTTGGCTGATAGCGTCTCACCTCCAGCGCTAGTTGTGAGTCCTCTGCTTCTGTCCGGCTTCTCCATCACAGTAGGGGCGCTCAGCCAATAGGAGACAGGGGGCTTCCAGATGCTGACTTTCCCAGACCATTCTGGGAGGACTTCTGAATGCTGCTTGGTGGGCGGGGCCTGGCAGAGTGGGTCACTGCCCACAGATGTGACCCCGATGCTGGTCCCTTGTTTGGACTTTTCCTCCTTTCCTGTGTAAGCACGTAACCCTTCCACGCTCTCAGTCTCTCTCTATGGGGAAGGCAGTCAATCAGCCAGGGAAGCCTTCCAGGCACAGGGAGAAGCAAGTACCGTGGAGGCATGTTCTCATGAACCAGGATCACGGAGGCCAGTGCACTGGGAAGGCGTGTGGACAAGGGGAAGTGGAGAGAAGTGCTCAGAGATAATAGGGCCGAACTGGGTAAAACAGCCCCTTGCATCCCTTTCAGAGGAGCCCAAGGTCTCCAAAAACAAGCTCAGAGTAATTAGCAGCAGAAAACGTTACACAACGTTAAATTGCTAGTAAATCATGTGCCACGGAAAGACATAGCATCATCTCTGGGTTCAGAGGTAAAATGAACCTCTTTGCTTAATCCATACACCGGTGTTGAGACAGGCCTGGGACTTGGACCCTTTGCTGCAATGCTTACCCCTGGACAAACCTCTCCTCAAGCAACAAAATATGAAGAAAATGTATTGGACTAAAAACAACTGCATGCATGTGCAGTTGGGGCAAATTCTGAACAAAAGATATAAAGGGACCAAAAAACCCAACTGCCACTTCTGAAGAGCCTGGAGCAAAAGCAGGGTATTGCGCATGTCCCCTGCACACACCACCTAAGGGGTGGGCAAAACACCTAAGCCACCACTCCAGCCCGACCCCTGGACACACCACTACCCTCACCCCATGTAAGGAATCAGCTCGCCCCTCCTCAGGGAGTGAGCGAGGGAACCTGTTGTTTGTTGTCGCTTCCCCCAGCTGAAGCAGGGGCCCCAATAAAGCCTTGCCTGAATTTCTTGTCTGGCCTCTAGTCCATTTCTATTGATTGGGGAAAGCCAAGAACCCTGGTCGGTATCACTGTTATCTCCGCCCGCCATGGTGACTTTGCTTTTCTTTTCTTTCTTTTTTAATTTTTTTTTCTTTCAGTGGGCTCTGAAATACTCTTCTGCCTTCCTGCCTGTCACCTCTTCTCTCCAAATTATAATCACCATTTTGTCAATTTCTCCTACCAAAATGCTTTTCCAAATTCCTAGTGTTATCAGACATATTAAGCAATTTATACAGTTTTTTTTCTTTTTTTCTCCATTTCCTAAAGTGTGTAGCTCTGGCGGGTGGGGGGGGGGGGAGGGAATGAGCAAACTTCCCTTTACTTATAAAGTGTTATAAAGTAGTGAATATACATTACATGGTGGAATACTGATAAATTTGTTTTATGGGAGCCTTCAAACAGATACATTTATGTTCAAAGAAAGAACCATACAGCTAAATTATCATAACAAGGGTTTCTACTTTCGAGTCTCTGAAGTATTTTAGAGAATAAACTCACTAAAATTTTATATACTTATAAAGATACAGTGTATAAAGTTATTTAGTAATCATTCATCTTTTCAAAACCTTTTCCAAAGAAATGAGGCAGCATCTGCTACATATTTATGCACAAAGTCTTCTAATGCCCTTAGTCTTTGAGTGGCTGCCTAGCAAATAAGATGGACCGTTTGCATATAGATTTAAACCTCTGAAAGAGAAGCAAGAAATTGGTCAGGACAGCTAATAAAGGAGATGTTTGATGAATGTGGAATAAATGAATGGAAGCGTGATCACTAACAAATCTTGCTATTCAAGTTCAGCTAAGCTCTCAGGCTTGTTCAGCTCTCTGTTAGACCTACCTTGATTATCTTACTATCTTCACAAAAGCTACACTTAAATATTTCACCCTATTTTAAGCAGCAAACTCAATCCTATTTCCTTTGCTTCACAGATTGTCCAACTCCACTGCTGCAGATTACGGCCATCTGCGTAGAAACTGGCCCTGCGTTCATGAATAGTAGCGCAACTCAGACCTGTCCTTCCTTGCTCTGAAACTGTAAGTAACTGCAACTTTCTGTTTGCTTTGCAACACCTAATCCATAAACTTTTGTATTATGTTAGTGTGTGATCATATCTTATACTTTTAGTAGACTGATTAAATTAGTAAATATGTATTTAGTGCCAAATATGTTTCAGGAAGGCTTATTGGTGCCAAATACACAGAAGTGAAAGAAATCAAATCACTTCCTATCAGAGATTGCATTCCAAAGGGGGCCAGGAAGAAAACCGAGAATTAATGAAGAAAAACACAAGATTATTTGAGATAATGAGAGTGTTAAGGAGACAGTAAATGAGGTGATTTGAAGAACTGAAGGTAGTAGGGTGTGCATGGAGATTACTGATTTAATAATGTCGTGAGGAAAAGTACATCCGAGGGGCAAACGTTGAAGATTCTCAAAACCTTGAGTTCAAAGACTCTTCCCCTTTTTTCTTAGTTTTCTCCATGAAATTTTAGCAGAGACCTGTGTTCATGTGACAACTTCTTAGAATAAAGTTGGAGGAGGAGACCCAGAATCATGAAGAAATATTTGAAGCAAGTGGAGATGGTGAGATGCATATAGAGAATGCGAAGGAAAAGAGAAGGTTTATATAGCTATCTTTAAATAATCCAAAGAATTGTTTTAGGGATTGCTGTATTTCTTTAATATGTAAAATCAATAGGCAAAGGGTAGAAATGATAGAAAAATGAGTTCATATAAATCAATATTAGGTGTTTAGTGATGGAGCCAACTCATGATGTGCAAGCAGAGTTGGTACTGCCGGTCAGAGATGCTGCAGGAGAGCCCTCTCTCCAGGGCAAGATCACCAGTCCAGCACTGGGTGGTGCCTATAGTTCTTTCCAAAGCACATACCAAACGTGCATATTATGCTACGAGCGAATGAATGAACTCCTTGTTAAACACAGAAGCATAATATAGTCAAAAGCTAAAAGCAATGCAAAGAGGAGTTTTAGAAGAAAAATTCTAGACAACTGAATGTAAACTTTGGTTCTGTTCACACAGTGGTGAATTCTTCCTTTTGATTGACAAACACCTGGGCAAACTTTTTTCTCTCTCTTCTATTTTACATACTTCATTGTATACTGGCTAACAAGTTAATTGACACATTTAAATAGTATCTCAGTATTTGTTTTCCTTAATTTTAGTCCTAATAAGTTTCAATGGCATCATATTTTGTGATGTATATTCAATCCAGAAGAGAAGACCCAGAGTAAACTAGCCGTTTATCAGTCTTCATAAGTTAAATTGAACTTCGACCTGTTATATCCTCATTTATTTCTTTTATTCCTAAACCAGGAATTCCTTTAACTTGTGTTACGTGCTCATGTGTGACGTCTATCTTGTTGAAGTGGAAAGAATATGGGCTTTATCTTTAAGACTGTGTTGTCCATCTTAATGAAATGGGAAACATTTAGATCTCAGTTAAATCACGAACTCAATGACACTGGGACTTTGCTTTAACATATACAGACTCATAAAATGATAAAATGAGGGCAATAATTCCTATTTAAAATTGTTGCAAGTTTTACATTAAAAGGAGACATTAAAGGCAGCTGAAATATTAGCACAAAATAGCTGTTCCATAAATAGTTGGTTTCTTTTATCTGGATACAGAGTGGTCATAGAGAAGAAACCTGTTTTCTTATATATTTCATGTTTTATTTGGGGGAGATTATTTTACTTCTCAAATTATCAATTATATATATATAATTGATAATTTGAGAAGTAAAAGGTATATATGATATATATAGTATCTAATAAGTTAATCAATGCCGAAGAATTTCTCATCTACAAAATGTCATAAAAGCTAATGTTTGGAAAAAAGGAAGGGCACAAAAAAAGAATAGATTTTCTTTATAAAAATAAGGTAATTTGATGAGGATTATAACATACACTTCTTTTACTTATTGAGTTACTTATTCATTCATTTTGCATTTATTGGTTCACTCTTTTAGAAATATTTGTTGACATTTGCTATGGGCCAGTGTTTACACATATACTCTGCATAATGAAATATTTTGATATCATACCACCAATATAAATACTATATGCTTTTGTTGATGGGTCAGCATTTAAATTACTATGACATTTAACTGTCGTATTTTTTATGGCATATTTTTGGAAAAGCTCGAATAATGGAATTTAAATAGACTATCATAATTTCTTATATTATTAAAAGGACTCAATTTGATGTTTATTCTTAGAGTGTGGTCTTTTGGAACATAATTCTGAACGAGGCATGATTGAAAGAAGGCTTTAAAAGTATGTATGAAAGACATGAAAGACCAAATACATTTTTAATGTCACTTCTTAAAACCAGGCACTGTTTTACTTATGGAAAGCAGAGATGTAGCAGTAAAAGTTTAAAATGATAAGATGGATAAGTAAACCACTGAGATGATTTATACAGAAAACTACTTTTGAGTTTATTTTAAAACATTTTGTATAAACTAGATCTTTATTGAAAGTTTACTTATGGTGTAAATGAGTTACACAGGCTTTTTCCACCACTTTTTATAAATGAATAGTTATTACTACTACAATGAGCTGGTTCAGAATGCATTACTTAATTCTCAGCTGTTCACAAGTCACACAACTCAAAGGCAACCACAGTACTTCTTTATGTTATTTTGCCAAACTATGGAAGAAACTGTTTTCGATGTTTGATAATAGGATTAATGGATTTTTCAAATTATGCCCCAGTAAAAGTCTGCTGCTATTTGCCCCTAAGAAGGAAGAGGAGGTAATACTGAAAATGGCTGGTATGAAGCTGCAATGAGAAATTGAAATTCAACCACACATTAAATACCGTGACATCAGCATGCTTTACATTTTGAAGCTAAGAATTTAAAGGCAAAATAAATTACTGGGGCTTCCCTGGTGGCGCAGTGGTTGAGAGTCCGCCTGCCGATGCAGGCAACGCGGGTTCGTGCCCCGGTCCGGGAGGATCCCACATGCCGCGGAGCGGCTGCGCCCGTGAGCCATGGCCGCTGAGCCTGCGCGTCCGGAGCCTGTGCTCCGCAACGGGAGAGGCCACAACAGTGAGAGGCCCGCATACCGCAAAAAAAAAAAAAAAAAAATTACTGACATTTTAAAGAACAAATGGATTAAAATGCGACTTTAAAAAGGAAGTTTTTTTTACCATAAATTCCCTGGTAACGGTAGTTCCATAATTTCAAATATTCCTCCAATATCTCAAATTGTTTCATTATCATGAACTACATACCCTAAAACAACGTCAAATATATAATGTTGAGTAGATATGCCATCACCTTTATAAATATACAAACACACATACATATATATTTACATAGGTGATGGTATATCCACTCAACATTATTACTTTCTCAGTAATCTTGCAACTGATAACGAATAGCAAGAGTGACATCAGTGAAAATGGTATCGCTGTAGTTCCAAAGGTCCATCCTTCTACAAGAATTTTGAAAAATCAAGCAAAAACTATCAGAATCAACTTGTTTGGAAAACAGTCAAAGCTCTACAGGAGCCCAGGAAAGCAGTGGATCAAGAAAAAGACAACTCAAAGATGGTAGAAAAGCTCTGTGACATTTTTACCTGGGCTTGTTCCCCCTCTAACTGGGCTCAGCAGTTGCCTGGAAGACAGCAGCCCACGTGTCCTCTGTGGAACCCAGATTCCTGGGTCTGGGAGAACAGCCCAGACCTTCCTCTCAAAGATTATGTTTCCCTCATGTTCTAACCTGTTTGGGTGCTACCTAGGCACTAACGCAAGGAGCTTGTCATTTTTTTGCAGAATTTGGAAATCAATCAGAGCAGAAATGCAGCAGACATTCCCCAAAACTGTTGTAAGGTAAAGGAACAACCCACTGCTTCCTAAGGTGAAGATTTCAGGTGAGGGAAACAATAAAGCACCAAGTCTGGGAGGAAAAGCTGGGAGAGAGCATCTTTGGGAAAGGAAGGCCTTCAAAGCACCTGTAACTGGGGACTTCCCTGGTGGTCCAGTGATTAAGACTCCATGCTTCCAGGGCTTCCTTGGTGGTGCAGTGGTTAAGAATCCGCCTGCCAATGCAGGGGACACGGGTTCGAGCCCTGGTCCAGGAAGATCCCACATGCCGCAGAGCAACAAAGCCCACGAGCCACAACTACTGAGCCCACGTGCACAACTACTGAAGCCTGTGCGCCTAGAGTCCGTGCTCTGTAACAAGAGAAGCCACCATGGTGAGAAGCCCATGCACCGCAACAAAGAATAGCCCCTGCTCGCTGCAACTAGAGAAAAGCCCACGCACAGCAAGGAAGACCCAACACAGCCAATAAATAAATAAATAAATTTATTTAAAAAAAAGAAAAAAAAAGACTCCATGCTTCCAATGCAGGGGATGCAGGTTTGATCCCTGACTGGGGAAATAAGATCCCACATGTGGTGCGGTGGAGGAGGCAGAGGGGGACAAAAACCAAAAAACACCTGTATCCGGGCAACTGAGGAAGCCACATGCATAGTGAGTGCAGAATCCAGGCTCAGAGGCAACCCGAGAAGACCCTATGCTCACCTCTGGCTCATCTCCAGGCTCAGAGCAAGAGGAAGTGAGGCCTGAGTCAGAGTCCTCAGCTGCCTTGTTGCCCTTGAAGGCGAGCCCAGCTGGGAGCTTCCCTCCGAGGACTAGCAGGGCTGGTCTTTTCTTTCTCTCTTTTTTGTTTCCTATTGTTCTTCTTTCCCTCACTCCTTTCTTTCTTTCCTGTCTCTCTCTCTTCCTTTCTTTCCCTTTCTCTTTCTTTTTTCTCCCTTCCTTCCTTCCTCCCTCGCTCTTTCTTTTTCTTTCTTTCTTTCTTTCTTTCTTTTCTCTTTCTTTCTTTCTTTTTTTCTTTCTTTCTTTCTTTCTTGTTTGACTTTAGCTTTTAAGTAAAACAAATCAATGATATGTTTTGTAATAATTCATTTCATGTGGCTGATACTGTTTTATTCCTGAATATTGCGATACTGCAATGTTCCCTAGAAGTAGATGAAGAGAAAATCATACATATGCACATGAAAATACATGAGAAAATGAAAAAATGAGAAAGAAGGAACACTGACTATGATTGTGGAGGAGTAGCTCAGCAGATAGAAGGGGAAATAAAATAAAGGCAAAACATGAGTACTCAGCAATAGAATCATTCCCCCCCAGGCCTACAACCCAGGGTTGTAGGTTTGTAGAAACATGTGTGAATCTTGGAAAACGACAGAGCTACAATCAGCGTATTTCCACACCAGAAACTTTTCTCCCGCAAAAATTCAGAGATATTTCCTTCACTATGACATTACATGGGAGAAGGAAGGAATTAACACCATTTTTTCTTCTTTAAGTAGTCATATAGACTCTTAAATACTCAAGAGTCAAATTGCCTATAGAATTTTGCAAATGCTTTAAAGCTAATCATTACTTTTAATTAAACTAAATTTTGTCCTCATAATTATTATTAATTAGTAATTACTAGGCATAACAGGCATAAATGGTATTTAACTGTATTGAAATTTAAAAAAAGATATGCCAAGCATATACTAATGCTCCAATGGCCAGAAATAGATGATATTGAATGCAATTTTTGCCAAAATACTTTCATTAAATAAAATTTTAGCATTTGATGGAGGATTTTTATTAAGTATGCAAAAATTTGACAAACCAACCAAGTAAGCATTGAATTTTATTTCCTTACGTGATATTAAGGAAAATCAAAATTATCAAATACACTGAGGTGTGTAAAATAAATAATTTTTCTTGGTAATGTGACTTTAGACATTTTAAAATCAAAATAAATTAATTTATCTTGGGTTAAAATGGTAAAGAACTTAAAATACTTTTTTCAAATAATAATTTAGAGTTAACCATACTGGAAAAAATAATTTACTAAGTCTTTTTTAGTGTGTGCACAATTCTTATGACAATATAACCAGGAAATTGTTGGAAACCATTAGTTTCTGCATGTTTGACTAAGAGGAGATCCTGCCCAGGAAATGAAAGCCTGCAATTTTCATAACTTGTAAAATCAACAGTATTTTTCATCTGAGGTCATGACGGGTCAATCTTTGGTGAGTGAAAAGAACATGCCAAGGTCAGTGAAAATTCCCATAGGAGAATATTGATGGAGATTAATTTTAGAGGAAGATAAATGGGCTAAAGCAGAAAAGAATTGACCATAGATGATTAGGGTTTATGGTTTAGAAATACTCATTTTAGCTGAAGGGTGCTTTTACCATGATCCCTTATTCAACCTGACTAATTTAATTATTATCAGGTGTTAATAGTTCAGCAATTATGTTTGGATTTATTTAACCATAATATTAATTATGGAACCCGAATATTAATAAATAGCAATAAAATAAATAAGAAACATCAGGACAAAATCGGATCTTACAATGAAATATCACTATTGTATACCATTGGCAATTAATAATAATTAAGGGTATATTATAGCATGACACTGATTGGGCTATGGTATTATATTATTATTTTTTAATTTATTTTTTATTTGGTGCCAGCTGGGTTGGAAGACTTGTGGCAGTTTACTTTGTCTCAGATCATTGATCTTGGTCAAGAGGATTGTAACACAAAGGCAGCAGGCTGAGTTTACTGTCTAGGAACCTGGAGCAGGGCAGGGTCTGAGAGATGACATAAATAAGAGTCTAGAAACACTGCCCCTAAAGATCGTAAGCCAGTGGTTGACACCCATGACCCTCAGCTAACTGTAGGACTCTAGAATCATTGCAATGTGCAAAATCCAGATATCCACATAACACTGCATTCAGATAAAATAAACAGTACTCTATATTCCATCATTCAACAGATGTTTATTGAGTTCCTACTATTTTCTAGCCATTGTTCTAGGTATGGTGTTACAGGATGGGCATAACCATGTTGTGGGTCCCTGATACATCTGGAAAGGCGTGAAGACAGTTCATATTCACACACACACACACACACACACACACACACAAACACACACATTTATTATTGCCAGAAGCAGATCAGAGTTTATTTTCCCATCAAGTCACATTACGGAGGTGGTGAGTTAGATGAGCATATGGCTGTTGACCATTTCCTAAGTCTTTCTTCCTCTTTGCTAATCTACCCTTTTCTCCTCCCCACAAAGGTGACCATTATTCTTGACTCTGTTATGTGATGCTGCAGGCAGTGCCCTCCCAAAGGCACCACTGGGCATCTTACTCTCCAGGATCTATAGCACTTCTGAGCCTAATTCAACCAACACACAGAGATTAAAAGAAGGCCTGGCATCCTGCTTTTATGAATCACCTTTGCTTCCATTGGCTTCTCATCCCAGCTAGTTAAACTAATTTTCTGAGAGACCTGCAATAATTTGAGGAGGGAAGTTGGTACAAGTCGACCCTCCGTGAAGGCGGGTTCTGCATCCGCAGTTTCGACCACCCGGTTCCATCCCGATTGGTTGAATACAGGGATGTGGAACGGCAGGTGCAGAGGGTACTAAGTTATTTTCTATAAGGGACTTGAGCATCTGAGGATTTTGATATCCATGGGGGTCCTGGAACCAGGAAGACTGACTGTACTAAGTATTACCAAATACCTACTACTATGCATCTTTCTGTACAACCTTAAATACCAATCACGGGAAGAAGTAAAATTGGACAGGCAATGGTGCTAATGGCACTAATAGCTGATGCTCCTGTACATGGGAGGAAAGAATGGGATGGAAAACTGGGGTAATATGTGAACATTTCTGCAAAAGCTGGTCTTGCATCTCTCAAGTTTCAAAAAAAACATTACCACCATTAACACTGACAGTCACCAGCAGCTTTACACCTTGATTTCAATGTGAACTTGCAAATTCACAGCTGCCAGATTAGTCATCATAGACTCATAAAGAATCTTGCCATTACAATTTTGTAGTTCTTTTCTTAGGGTGAGATATTTTGAAAATGGTTGCCATTAAATAAAATAAATAGCATTTGTATAAAGATTATCTATATGGCCCAAGAGCAAACTGTTCTCTGGATCTTAGCCTACATAGCCTGCCTTTTGTTGTAATGGTGAATTTTAGGTTATGATGCTCTAACTGAATCTTGCAAGTTATAACAGGTATCCAGTTATTCCTAATTTTTTCCTAAATGTTTCACTGAGTTTCTATTAAAGACACTAGTTAGGAAAAGAATTTAGAAGATATGGTAGGGGTTAGGTTCCTGATATAATCCATCATATAGTGAAGGATTTTTCAGATGATAGAGTGATTACCATTGTTGCAAGGTGCCATGGTCCAGTGGAGAGGGCACACCTGGGACTCTTCAACAAAAAGCACATCTGGATTCAGCACCTAATTACAGGTGGCAATATGCAGAAAGGTGAAAACTCAATCTTGGGTTTCACCTCTATACAAAACCATGACCTTGTGTGAGCTATTTAACCTTCTGTACTCCAGTTTGCTAACTGATAAAATGAAGAAATCACTATTTGAAATATCTTACCTAATTTATGCTCCTGATAATAAATAACTTGATATAGGTGAAAGAGATAAAAATTAATCTTATAAAAGTTTACCTATTAGCTTATTTGTAGTTATTTGTAATTAAGTAACATGAGGAATGTCATTTTGTGAGATTTCTAAATAACTTACAAATTTGAGGAAATTTTGCTTTCACATAGACATCACAAAGACAGATTCCAAATTCATTTCTGAAAGATCATGTTTTACAGTTGTGACATTAAGGTAGAAAAAAAATTGAGAACATTTTAGGGTTTATTAACTTTTGAGGTTATGAGAGCTACAATTCAAAGTTTTAAACAATTTGAGTCAGGTGAATTTACTTTGTACCGTAACCTCAAAAATCAAGTGAAAATTGATAGGAACTACAATTAACCCATTGCAAAGTGGTTCAAATGATTCCAATTTTTGTAAGTACAGAAAATATCAAGTAAAATTATTTTTCATTTGATGGCAGCGTCTTTATGACCATAATTTTGAGTTTTAAGCTAACAGTAGCCAAAAGAGAAAGGTAAGAGCGTACAATTCTTTAAATTAATGGGAAAAGCTGCGACTTTACATTGGAGTTTATCTTAAAAATACTTTAGTCAAAGTTCACTTTGAAGGTAATGGAGGATAAACTAATTTCCCATCGAGACTGACCATGTGAAATCATAACATACGAAAGTAGCAATTTTAAATCTACTGAAGCACAACCATGGAGTGTAATTTCAAATCTAAGTCCTTGCAGAGATTAGGAAAGAGAGAGAGAGAGAGAGAGCAAGAGTTACCTCTCCAAATAGGATGGGAGGTGAGAGAAGATCACCCCACTTGACATTGAAATGATACTCTTTTATATTAATTTTCAGCCCCATGATTTTGGTAAATGTTCTCAAAAACTAGTGAAAGGCAAAAGCTCCGTAGAAGTTAAGCTGTAGCTCTTAGCTTCACCTCGAAATAACAGAACATGTTCACTTTGCTTTTTACAGGGCATTTTCATTTCTAAAATGAGCACCCCTTCAAGGCTGGAACCAAATCTTTTCCATTTCTGAGTTTGCCACAGTGCCAATTAAGAATGTTTAGCAAAAAAAATAGGTCCCAATAATTAAAATTGAATCAAATTTCCTATTCATTCAGATTAAATGAATTCAGTTCAATTTTGTGTTTCAGAACTGTGGAGCATAGCCACTTCCATATCCACTACTTAAGTTCTAAGAGAAAACTAAGAGTTTTTGAAAACAAATGCATAATTATTTGCTTCTCTTAAAAGCATTATTTCAAAGATTGGAAAAGTGACTACAAATGTATCATTAACAAATATATGCAAGGTTATTCATATTCCTGTACGTAGTCATTTTTGACATATGAAATAGTTTGTTTCACTGAAATAGTTTGTTGAATTGGTTTCAGTAACAGTAACAACAAGAATAACTGGGATTTGTTGGTGATAGAACTGCACAAAGCTTTGACGTAGAGTATCTCATTTAACTTTTACTTTCGCACTATGAGAAAAGAACCAATGCCAGCATTTTGGTACAGGACTAGGAGAGTGAGATCGGCTCATTCAGTTTTGCAAACTGAAGGAAATGGCCAACTGGACCTGGTTTTAGCTAATTTACTATTAAGCAAGCAAATGGTAGTGCCAAATATAAATCCAATGTTAAAAATATACGGGTAGGTGGACAGGACTCCATGACGCCTCACTACCCTCCCAGAGGCCCGTCCCAAGTTAAGTGGACAAGGCGGTCTATACAGAACGATGATCTTCCAGGACCTTCCAGGATCCCGAACCTCTAGGGTACTGGAGAGGCCTCATCCACGCTCAAGGATCTACCCTATTATCATATAAGAACATCCTTGTCGGGTTAGAGTTTCGTTCTTCCCTTTTCAATTTTTTGCTACCTCATTGAGTCTACAGCAGTCTTGGCCTTGTCCTACCACAAAGAAATGGAGAAACTTGTTAAATAATTTGGGACCAGCCGACATTTGAGGGAGGATTGGAATCGGTATCTGTCTAGCTCCTAATGCCTCAGTTCTGCCTGTATGATTCCAAATGTCTGTCTGTTCCCTTGTTTTATGCATTGATTTAAAGTTCCAATTAAAAAAAGAAAAGAATTCCATGACAACAAATGTTAACAAAATTAATACAAATATATTCTTCTTTATTATACAAAATATAAGATATAAAATACATTAGAAATATCTACATACATTAATCAAGTCTTTAATCTTAACAGTGTTGCCATGTTAGGACTTGTTTGTTTTCCCATTGAAAATTGTACATTACTGTAGTCAGAACTGGATGTTATTCTTTAGAGGAAAGGAAAAATCTCACAGAGGACTAAAGCTAAAATACATTGTGAAATGCATTAAACTTTCCATAATTAGCCTTTATGTTTAAATTTATTTTCTTTTTTAGAACAATATTTATTTATTTTATTCATTTATTTATTTAGCTTCACCAGGTCTTAGTTGTAGCATGCAGGATCTTTAGTTGCGGCGTGAGGGATCTATTTCCCTGACCAGGGATAGAACCCAGGCCCCCTGCATTGGGAGCACGGAGTCTTAACCACTGGACCACCAGGGAAGTCCCTAAACTTATTTTCTTATCAGATCATTTTTTCATATTCCCTCAGTACTATTGTCACATGCCCCATCTCTCTTTTCCTGCTTGTTTTTTTTTAATTTTTAAATTTTTGTATTTTTATAATATTTATTTATGTATTTATTTTTCATCAAGGTATAGTTGATGTAAAATATTATGTGAGTTTCAGGTGTACAACATAGTGATTTACAATTTTTAAAGGTTATATTTCGTTTATAGTTACTGTAAAATATTGGCTATATTCCCTGTGTTGTACAGTAAATCCTTGTAGCTTATTTATATTATACATAGTGATTTGTACCTCCTAACTCCCCACCCTTATTTTTCCCCTCCCCCCCTCCTTTCCCCACTGGTAAACGCTAGTTTGTTCTCTATGTCTGTGAGTCTACTTCTTTTTTAGTATATTCACTGGTTTGCTGTACTTTTTAGATCACACATATAGGTGATATACAGTATTTGTCTTTCTCTGACTTATTTCACTTAGCATAATACCCTCCAAGTCCATCCCTGCTTCTGTTTTTTGAGTACCACTATACATATTGAATATATTAAGTTTGTAAACTAAAGAGAAGATATTTACAATTATTTTTATCTTTTATATTCTTTTACAAGGTGACTTTTTATAAAGAGAAATTATTAGAATATTTGAAGATGTACACATTCAAGAATCTCAGAGTTGCTATAATTTTATAACTTCATACAGAAATAAAACAAGGAAGAAAATAATTACTCAAGTAATATTGTAAGATACAAGCAAATAACATTTGACAGAGATGTAAATATACACAAGTGTAGACACATAAGTATCTGGAAATGTGAACTTCATAGAGGCTTACAGGTGGTTTTAAATATACTATAGATGAAATAGCTTAATATCACTTATTGAGTTCCTTTTATATGTAAAACACTAAGGCTGATATCAAGCTGTTTCTTTCTGAAGATATTCTGGTTTGTTTATGGAAGATATAATCTTCAGAAATACCATGAGACCAATCAAAAAACAAAACAGCTGACATGTGAGATTTGATAGAGTCTTGATCACTGGAATCCAAAGGCAAGTTTATGCCTCTGTCTGGATAACATTCCAGACACATTGGTCAATGCATGTAATTGTCTACTTGGCAAGCTCAGGATGAAATATGGAAGTGTTTGAAGATTAGCATTAAAGTTCGCCTTCTAATACATACTTCTTTCAAAATGATGTTCAAAATTCATCTCATGCAGGGTGCTTCCCTGACAGTTTTGGCTGCGAGAATCATTTTTCCCTCTTCAAATGCTGCTGTTGAGAAATGTATTTTCTTTCCAAATTTACATGAAATCTTCATAAAAATAAGAAATAAAAGCAGCGAGTGAATCAGTGCTGATAAGAAAAAAAAAAACAACCACCATGAAATGATTTCTTGTTTTGAGACTTTCTATTGGGGCTCTTTTCTGGTAAAATAGGTGTGTATATCCATTCATGCATGTACAAAAATATATGCAAACTTGACTTGCTTCTTCCATTCTCACTATAAGCTCTGGAATGGTATGGATGGGTAGGAGACTGTGTCCACATAGCGTCATATTGGCGGGAGGTTTATTTGTATCATGTGGAAGAGAAACTTGAACTTCACTTTGATCAATTCTGGTAAACATATAAACTGCATGTAAATGTGGCTTCACATCCATGGAAAACAAAACGGCGGTTTTCCTGATGAGTAGCAGCTGACATCTCTCACCCACTCAGGGCTTATCCCTGATGTGGGGCAAGGTTCACAGAGGTGATGGACACAATTCAAGCCATTTTGGAAAAGGACTTTAAAGAGAAAGCATTTGTTTGATGCAAGACTGTTGGCGCAGTGGAGTGTAGAGTGTACTTGGGTATCGTAACTTCTGATTAAGAAAACTATGGAAAAGGGACATCTTGTGAGAACACTTCATCATATAAGTAAGTTTGCTATTTTAAGCTGAGAGTTCAGGAAAGACATCAATGATAAAATGACATTTGAAAAGAAGCCCTGAAGGAGGTGAGCCAACAGTCATTGCAATAACTGACAGGTAAGAGGGAAAGCTTTCAGGCAGAGAGAATAAAATTATTTAAATGATTATCAGCAATTATAGTGCCTTGTGACTTTCAATTTTCTTCAGTAAAACAAATAAACATATGTTTAACTGACAGTATTGCACGTAGCAACTTATAAAGAGAAGAATTGACAAAAATCCCTATCTTTATAAATGAAATATAGAAATGTTAGTATTTACAAGTGGAATGTGGGAGCAAAAACACATTCAATTTCCTTATATTTCTTTTAAGACAGCAAATGTACAGCTTTAATGGAGGATAAATGGATATCTTTTTTTCTTTTAAAGCAGTTAAGTCACAATTGAAGTGAGTAATCGATTTGAAAGAACCCTTTTAAAGAGTCATCATTGATTATTCTCTTGACCTTTTCCTCATATAACTGCATCTGCCTAATAGAACTCAAAAGAAGATACGCCTAAGATCATGACATAAAATATTCAGAAACAGTCCAGTGAAACTAAAGGAAGAGGGTGGAATTTTAAGACTCAAGTAGGAGGATATATGCACAAACAAACAAACATCAAAAGGTCTAAATAGGCACAGTCCACAGAAGTATCAGGGGAAAAAAAGCAAAGAATTATAAAGCTCTATCCAAAATTACTTTATAATGCACTTTTGTTTTCCTACTCCCATTCCGCAAGACAAATTTTGAAATTCTACCTTAAAAAATGTTTCATTCCTCTATGAAAGTCTGATTTATCTTCTAGGCTTTTTGCATTTGAAGGCAACAAAACATTTTAATTTGTTTCTATTACACCAGTATTTTATTTTCAGAGACTGTCTCTATTAAAGTGCTCTGATTTTTCCATATACACGTATCTTTGGTCTTTAAAATACCCACCACTTGCTTTACATTGAGTTTAATAAACTACTTACACTGGCCCTGGGGAAAGATCCTTATATAAATGAATGCCTTTAATGGTGTGTAGATGGTTTCTGTAAGCCATTTAGAGCACATCAATGTTTAAATCATTTCTAATATTAAACTTATTTTAGGTCTGTAACAAATGTACAAATATTAGAAGGCATGTGCTTATTTATGTATTTATTTTGTATATTTGTGTGATCACAAAAAGTTAGGAGATGAACTAGGATACTCAAAAGTCAGGTTTCTTAGAAAAACGACATTAGATTTAAACATATTCTGTTGGAACACTAGATGTGGGGAGAGATTCAAATGTAGCCTATAAGTAGAATCGTATTGCTGCATTGCCTAGTATTCTCTGTGTATGGTACTGGTATCCAACTTCTTACAGCAACCCTAATCCTTGCTTGGTAAAGATAATCTAGTAAATATTGCCTACATTTGATGTGATGATGCCAATTCCCCTATTTTCTAATTTTGCTAAAATAGATAAAAATATATACAGTGGGTGGGTGGGAACAGTAAATAAAGACTCCTCTTCTTCTGGTGGTGTTTTCCTCAGTTACTTTTTACAAATTCTTCTTTCAAGTTTATATATTTCTAGGCAAAGGTTTACTTCAAAAATTCTACATTTATCTTAAGGAAAAAAGTGCCTGTATGAATCGGTTCCTTGCAAGTCAGCCAGTTGTCAGATGTCAGGATGAGGTGCTTCCAAATAAGATATTATCAACATCACGGCGTCACCATTTATCCACCTTCTGTGAGGTGAAGACCTCTTCAAATCTGTCTTTTGCTTTGCACCGTGACTCCGTGTTCACAAGTCGTGTGCCTTTTCAGATATCATCTCTACACTTAGGGTGCACGTCCGAGAATTCAATTCTGTCGTTACTTGATAAGTACAAGAAAAATATTCTTTTATCACATTCTCCCGATTTAAGTGTCTTTACTAACACCGTGTAGGTCCAGCTGCTACTTGGCCTTCCCTAGACATATTTTGCATGGATGATGCATTTGCATTTTAAGAGTCATCTGTTATTTTGATTCTCCCTTCCATAGCAATTTGTTTGATTTCTGTCTAGTGGAGTCATTCTCATCAGAGCTCTTTCGCTTCTAGTTCCTGCATTATTTTACTACCCATGAAAATTGTGATGGAGACATCTTGTCACCCTAAGGACAAAAAAAGGCTGTAGATTTTTAGGCAGCGGCAGATCAATCATTCTTCCATTTACCAGCATGGGAATCAATTTGGCAGAGATAAAACGTGAGAATATGCCTTGGCTTTTTATTATGGCATAATGCCAGGTGTAACTGATGCTATTTTCAACATAACAGATTATTTTTATACATGTTTACAATTCATGTAAGTTAAGAAGGCATAGCATTAACATAGATAAAATAAATGTTAAGTATCTTAACAAGCGAAAAAAGAGGAAAGAGGAATAAAGAGTGAAAGAAAAGGAAAGAAACTAAAATTGTCGCTGTACTAATTTTATAGATGGCATTGCCATCTTTCATTGTGAGTCAAGACAATACACGGATGGGCCCATTTTGGAAGCAGATATTGCGTACAGGTTTCCTCCTCTATCTGAAAGTAGAGCATTTCTATGAAACCTTCCATAAGCTGAAATGGCTTAAAGGGAAGAAGCAATTACCTTACGGCACATCTTGCTAACGGATGCACAAAATATATCGAGATAAAGCACAGATGCTCGTGGACACAGTTCAAAGCTATAGAGGCTTGATGCTGAGATGCTGAGTGTATTTAGTTCCTGGGGAAGGAGCTTGCAGGGCCCCTTTCTACTCGGGTCTGTGCTGACTCTCTAGAAACTCCCTGCAAAGCAAATGCTAAACACTATTTACACTTTTCATCTTTTTTCATAAAAGTGAAAATTCTCTTTGGATTTCTTTCAGTTAGCAAAAACAGGTGCAAATGTAGGTGTTTCATCAAAGTGAAGAGGTGTAAAGAGGACTTTTGAGAAGTGGGGGTACTTGTATAATAGTGTGTTCATAAGACTATCAGTCTTATTTACACAAAATATATTATAGTTTAAAAGTTCATGAAGAAAGTACTACACGTGTGTTTCAAAGTGTTCCTGTCAATGCCAGAACATGCCCTGCATTTTAGATGGTACTATAGTTTTAATAATCTGCATTTTGACAAAATATTTAAATAAACATTTTTCAGTTTCTTATACCCAGAAATATATACTTGTATTTTAAAAAGCTATATCTAAAAACTTAGTTGTCCTAAATAAATATATGTTTTTTTCGTAGCTTCATGGGATGATCTGCAACAGGTGAATTCTTTCACACATTAATAGAAAGAAATAATACAAAACTCACACAAACATCTTTAGAAAACAGAAGTTAGGGAAAGATGATGCAACTTGTTTATGAGGCCAGATGACCTTGATCTGAACATCAGACAAGGATGGTGCAAAACAGAAAATAGTAGAACGATTATCCTTCATGAATTCAAACTAAAAATAAAAAAAGAACATTAGCAACTGAATTTAACAATCTATTAAAAAGAGTAATCGAGTATGGCCAAGAAAGGTTAAAGCAAGCAAGGTTGACTTAACATTAAAAATGTATCAATGTAGTTTGCCACATAAGTAAATAAAGGAGAAAAAATATATGATCATCAAAAAAATAGGGAAGATATTTTTAAAACATTCAGCATCTGTCCATTCATAAAAAGGAGTGAAACGGTCTTTGTGACTTATTCTGCTTCTCTCCAAGTCTGTGTGACTTAGACCTAGAGTTTAACCTCTGAGTGCTAGGTTTTCTTATCTGGGGAATGTCAGCTGTTGGGTATGTTTTTTTGTTTGTTTGTTTGTTTGTTTGTTTTGCGGTACGCGGGCCTCTCACTGTTGTGGCCTCTCCGGTTGCGGAGCACAGGCTCCGGACGCGCAGGCCCAGTGGCCATGGCTCACGGGCGCAGCCGCTCTGTGGCATGTGGGATCCTCCCGGACCAGGGCACGAACCCACGCCCCCTGCATTGGCAGGCGGACTCCCAACCACTGCGCCACCAGGGAAGCCCCTGTTTGGTATGTTTTTGTTGGGAGCAAGATCACGCTCCAAAAGAGCCCATTGCTGAGTCGTTTCTAACCCATCCTTCATCCTTGCTCCCTGCTCAGAGGAATCCCAGCCCCTGAGAGGCTTTTCTCCCAAGACTCACTCTCTGCTCACACCTCTCTTCTTCTCAAGTCTCTGTTGGTAGGGAACTCACCAAATCCATTACATTTGTGTGTTACTCTTATTCTTGTGCCTTTCTTGAATCTTAGTTTTAGTTTCCTTGAGGTCTGGAAAAGAATGAAACAGTATCTGAGATAACTGTGCATGAGCATACAGGGAGAACAAATAGATAATTCACACAACTTGATCCTTTAATATGCAGCCTTGCCAACTGTGTGTTAACTCCCTTATATGTACAGCATTTAGCACAGACTCTGGGAAATGAATGCCTTCATTCCTTCAGGTTCATTGTTTTGGGGTTGTTATCATTGGTGTTTCAGCAGAAGTGAATCGTAGAAGGAAACTGCAAGCATGGTTACAATTTGGTGGGAAAAACAAAATATTGTGGAAAAATGGAGGAGTGATATAATTAACTAAACAAGCCTAATGAGCCTAATATTCAGGAAATTCACAGGGCCATGTGCTCAACAAAGATTTTGACAGATAAGTGGTCAAATGTTGGTAAATCTGGAAGCAAGATTCAGTGATGAAATAAGCCAGTGCCCCAAGCCAACGTATTAACTGCAATAAACCAGTTGTCCAGCCTTGGAGGAAAAATATAAAAGAGGGGAGAAAGCCTCCAGAAAATTGTGTAAAAATCAGAGAACCCAATTTCTTAGAAGTATAGATACAAAACAATTGTCTAATTAGGGAATGACTCCAGTTAGAGAAGAGATTTCTTCACCAACTAACCAATTGGGATATGAAATCAGATCAGGACCAGGGCGATCCACTAGGCCAGGGGTTCACTCCCTACAGCTGGTGAGCCAATCCTGTTGTCTGCAAGTTCAGTTTTGCTGAAACAGCCGTGTTCATCTGTTTGTGTGTTGTCTGGGGCAGCTCTTGTCTACAGTGGCTGAAGTGAGTTGTAGAGACTTTGCACCCTACAAAGTACTTTCAGGCACCCTAGTAAGCCTGAAATACTTACTAGCTGGCTCTTCATAGAAAAAATTTCCTGACCTGTGCGCTAAATGTTAACTTTCGGAGGAACAGTTTTAGAACATCCTTTACCTCCTCCGAGGACCCAAGCAATTGGCTTCACAGTATGA
The DNA here is from genome assembly GCF_949987515.2 of Delphinus delphis. NCBI lineage: Eukaryota > Metazoa > Chordata > Mammalia > Artiodactyla > Delphinidae > Delphinus > Delphinus delphis. The sequence goes on from NC_082700.1 coordinate 70,899,576, forward strand.
GGAAGGTACAGCTAATCATGAAGGTGAAAATTAAGTGGGTTCCCCTATTAGAGGCATCATGCAACCTGGGATAGAACTGAAAACTTCACTGTGAAGCCTGATTGATTAACCATCACATTCTTTTACATACAACACTGTTCTCTGGTTGTTTAAATGTGTGTCTTGTATTTCTAAGTGGGTTGTGTGATCCTTGAGGGAAAATCAGATACTTCTGGGTTTTTTAAACCTCAGAGTTCTCATGAAAGAGCAGATATTTTAGCAGGCATGCTTATGGAATGAATTGAAAAAATGTTAGGATAAGTACATAATAAAATATTAATTTTCTTTCATCGTAATTACTGAACTTTATCATTAATATTGCATAACAGTGTATGCATTAGAGGATCTCAATGCTGTTCATTATAAGTTTTTTCAATTCCTGTCCTGTGTTATAACATATTTTAAAATATTTCAATAAGACAATGTAAATAACAGTTGTCTTTACTTATATTTGTATATTAGGAGGCATATAGAACTATTACTTATGATAATGACATAGTAAGTTATCCTCTTAGTTAATAGTTTTCCAATTGTTAGTTATCTAAGAAGACCTTCAGAATACCCAATGAATATCATAGAATTAGAACTATGACATAGTACATTTTAAATATATTGGTTTACATAACAAAATTAAATACTACATTGTAGAGCTTCAATAAATATTAAACTACACAAGTTTTGGCAACTACTAATTCAGTTAACTGAGAGTTTTCTACCCTAAGTGTATAATCTGAGACAAAAATTAAACTATTTTTATTTTAGTTATCTTCCATTTCATATATTCCACTCATACTCATTCTATAATGAAAACAAAATTCTAGGAACTATAATGATAAAACTAAAGAAAGAAGAGTACTGGATTTCTGATAAAAAGTCTCTCTGACTCTGAGTCCTTCTACTATAATACTATTCTTTAAGCACAAGAAGTGATAGCAATGGGGACAGAAAAGATGTTAGAATGAATTTCATGTAGTAAATATGTTCTTGTTCTGTCTAAATCATAATTCTATGTTCTATAAGTATTTCTCATATTTTTACAATAACTTATCTTCTTTTGAAAATTGCCTTAGAATAGAGTGATGAAGACCAAGTTTTCTAAGTTGATACCTGCTTCATTCATGATGGGTAGAACGACCAGCTGGGTGACCACACACTTAGAACAACACATCTGGGACATTTACCATGGGTTCAGGGTCAGATCCTAAGCTTTGAAGTTTCAGGAATGCTATTTAGCCAGCTAATTCAAGGAGGGATTATTTTGACTTAAACTGCACTCAATTTAAATATACTAACTGACAAAATCATTACTAAAGTACTTATTAGCAAACAGAGATCTTAACTTTTAATGTATCAGTACTGTTCATTTACATAGTACAGCCATTCTAAGCGGACAAGACTACTTAAGATAAAGGTACTTGGGGAATCCACAGCTGGAACAAAAAGGGTCATGAGTATTTTGTGCCATTTTATAGAGACGAATTTCTCCAACCTACTGACCTTTTGTGTTTGTTTGTGTCAATAGCTTATTGTGCATCAGAAATAGAATTGCATTGTGCTGGTGCACAGATTTTTATTCTTTGTTCTTTCTTTTTCCTGAATCCTGTCCTGTGCAACATTACATAGTATCTTCATCATCTTGCAAAATTAATATGATTTGGATTAAAATATTTCACACCAGATGAATATATGGAGATTAATCAAGATCTAGAAATTATGAAGGAAAAATTTGAAAACTACTATAGAAGGTAACATAAAAATGATATCCTTTCATGAAATGTGTATCCAGCCGTGCAAGAACTAAGCTCAGCTACCAATAATAACATTATTCTTTGCTGTTCATCTTCCTTCCCTAATCCTTCCCTTCACTACTTCTTCCTCCTTTTATCTAATTTAAAAATAATATAAATTAAGATTAAAAATGTTTTTAAGAATCTACTGCGGATCAAATATTGCTCTTATTTGTGATACAGAAATAAATCCTTTTTTGAGGTCCCAATCACAAAAGAAACATAGATATTTTAGCTAATACAATTTAATTTTACATTGGATAACTCATTTGGAAATTTTTTAAGAAGACTAACTTAATGCTATTTCTTCCCATCAGGCTTGATGTCTAAGAAAATGAATTTTTTTGAAGTTTGGTGTTACATGGAGTGCAAGAGACTATTTAAAATATTTACTTAATATAAGACTCTGAAACTAACGTTAGGTGCGATTCTGCGACCAATCTTATTGTTAATATAATCATGGAAGGGAAATAAATTATTTCTACCTGGATTAGGAAACTAAATATGTCTAAATATCACCAAGGGTGTAGACACAAATCACAAGTGAATGACCTTTTTTTACATTAAAAATTCCCATTAATGCCAGTTTGTTATTAAGTTATATAACTTCAACCCTTCCTTCCAGCAGAGAGGATTTTTCATTTGTGGAAATAACATTTCAGCTGTTGATTATTTTCTAATCTTGATATATTAAAATGGAACAAAATGTTTCCTCCAGAGCATCCTAAGTGCTCTCTTCATTCTTCTCCTTCTTTCCCTAATAGCATTTAATGTGAGTCCTTTCTCTTCACAGTGAATTGAATAAATTAGGGTATTACATTTTAGAATGTTCTGCCTTATTATGATTATTACCGTAACTAGAAACATTCTTTACATGGTTAGTGGTCTATTTGGAGACTGATGCCACCAAAAGGAGACACATTTACAACAACAGAGATCCTACAGAGGAAATTCAAGCTGATGTTATATTGTATACATAAAGCAGTATGCATATTTTCAAATAATATAAGCCTGGATAACATAGACCCATGTTAAAAGAAACTAAAATCACCAACAGTATATGATACCGTGTTCTAATTGTGTTTATTCTTTCCATTGAAAATCACTGAGTATTACTGAGAACATCGTGATTCCGAGGGGAGAATCATGGCTTTAGGTGAAGCCTTTAATTTGCCTTGCACACCCAGTTTTTGGATGGTTGACGTGAACCCTTGTCTCACTTGCCTGGAGTCAAGGGCACCCATTGCCAAGGTTATTTAATGGCTCCATTTCTACAAAGGAGAGGCATCTTCACTGTCTCCTTTTACTTCTATTGAGGCTTAAGCAATGGTGAACATGTGTTCAAAAGCATGATATTTGAGGCCCAATACATCTGGATCTGCTTCCACTTCTTAGTTATCTTGAGAAAATTACTTAAGTTCCATAAACATCAATTTCTTTTTTAAAATAAGGCATTATATTAGTCTCTACCTCATAGGGTTGTTAAAAGATTTAATTTGGGGGGCTTCCCTGGTGGCACAGTGGTTGAGAGTCTGCCTGCCGATGCGGGGGTCACGGGTTCGTGCCCCGGTCCGGGAGGATCCCGCATGCCGCGGAGCGGCTGGGCCCGTGAGCCATGGCCGCTGAGCCTGCGCGTCCGGAGCCTGTGCTCCACAATGGGAGAGGCCACAACAGTGAGAGGCCCGCGTACCACAAAAAAAAAAAAAAAAAAAAAGATTTAACTTGAAAATTTACTGTAAAACTGCCTATTAATATAGTTCCACTTGTATACACGTACACAGTAAATGTTAGCTATAATTATTTTGCCATTTATTTTTGGCATTATACATGGATTATCTTGCCTCAAACCGAACAAATCTTATTTTCCATTTTATTTTAATGATCATACTCGTATATGACCTAAGTGAAATATATTGTTTCGACTTGGTCGTTATCTGTGAGGCCTGCCAACAGGATTTAATTGGCTACTTTCACTCCTTTCCACAAATCACTTTTCAGGGTCTTCTATAGAGATTTAGGCTCTGGTGCAGGCACGTGTGTATGTGTGTATACATGGAAGGCTGTGTGTGGGCATCTGTGCGTGTGTTTACATGTATTTTAGGCTCCCAAGAGAGAAATCTTTAGAGGAAAATTGCACTGGAGCCAAGCCTCTCCCCACCCGCTTCTAGACAACTAACCCCGTAATGTGAACTGAATTCATCCCATATTTACCAGTTTTGCCAGTTTTCTACCTTCCTCGCTGGCCACTCCTTCTCAGTATTTTTTTCTTGACCCTTCTGCCAGATTCTGACAATTGAATACTGAGTTTCCAGTACGCTACAACAGGCCTTCTTTTACTTCTTGATTAATATTTTTTCCAGTACTCTACAACAGGCCTTCTTTTACTTCTTGATTAATATTTTTTTCCTAGAGTGATGGTACCCATCTTCATCGTTCAGTTACCTGTGGCTCTCAAACTGTATGTCTAACACAAAAATCTGTAAATATCTTGAGGTATACATATGTCAATATTTATCTGATATCTGTAGGCATTTCCAAAGGCCAAAGCAGAGCTCATGACCTTTCTCGTAAACAAGCTCTTGGCACCGTGCTTGGGTAAAAGGTGGTCTTTTGCCTACAGTATCGTATATTAGACATAATTCCATGCTCTTATACAGCCTATTAGACTTGGCTGATGGCTGTTGAATAAATAAATTAGTAGTGATCATTATAAATTAAATAAAAGTAACCTTTGCCATAGTAATTGATCTGTGGGAAAAGATAAGTATTTTAATAACAGTTAGCTAGTTGTTCTAATTTGAATAATTCCTTTTCATATTTTGAATTCACTTAGTGAACCGCATTGCTCATAAGTATGATTCAGGCAAAGAACAGATATACCACAACAGAAAGTGCTTTACTTGGTGTCTGTCTAATGACTTGGCCACTAGCACAATGTCTACATGAGCAAAATGAAGTGGAAAACGGATTCAATCTTCTACATTATTAGAGAAAAAAACATATGCTCTAATTATATGGATAGCATATCATTGTCAAATGTAATTACTTTAAAAGATGGTGTTGGCACAAATTGGGCTTTAAGACGTCTTGAGGTATATACTTGCCAAGCATATCATTCTGAAGTCTGCATGTGACTTGTCTAACTTGCATTCTGAGACTATATACAGGCAAAATTGGGGGAAAATGTATTTTTTTTTCAGTTCCACGCAGTAAAACATTTTAATTATGAATCAAGTTTCTAAATAAAGCATCCTTTGTGAATAGCCTTGGAGAATTCTGACACTACTCCATGTTCTGATTGCAAAACAACATATAATATGTAGAGATCCGAGTTTGTGACTGTTTACTGAGTAGCTTCTAGGATTAATTCAACCCGAATCACTCCTTCTTCTCTATTTCTAAGCTGCCATGTCCTGCTATGGAAAATGGCAGACGCGTTCTTGGTCCTCTTCCAAATGTGTGACTTCACTGCTGCTAGCAGCTACATCTGCTGGTCTCTCCTCCGTCCCCCATTCTCAGTCCACAAGCTGATGTTCTCTACTTCAGCGCTTCCTCCCAATGGATTTGGAGTGTGGCTGTCCATCCCCAATCCAGATTCTTCCGGGACTTTGTAATGAGTGGGGCAGATGTTACGTTGCCAAACTCACTTATCCTCTTTTTGTCTCATTTTCCTCTTATGTTAACTGGGAAAATGGTAATACCCACATCATAGCGCTGTTTTGGATGAGGATGAAATGATCTAACAGTGAAACGCACTGAACGTTGTATGGCGCGTCATGAGCGCTTTACTGGTGTAACTTCTTAGTACCATTTTTATTGTTATCATCATCCGTAGTAGTTGTAGTAACCTTAGTGTTGGGATTGAGGACCTTGACAAACAGGTACCTTATATTGCTTGGTATTTACCTCTTTACAAGTCAAAGGTGGGTATATGCTGTTATTACTTATCGCACAATAAGATCTCCATGTGAGTTTGTCCTAATATCATTACTAAAAAGGGAAGTAGAGACAGCTAAGGGTCCTTGAGAGAGAGTCATGACCTCTCTAGGTTTTAGGAATGTTCAGATTATTTACTCAAACCCTCCAATAACTTAGGTGTGATGCAGAGATGATGGTCCTCTGAGAGCAAGCAGATTTTTTATTCTGCCTTCTAGGCTACAGGTCAGATACTGAGAGATGCTTAGAGCCTTTCCTGATCTACATGAGCAATAGTCCCTTGTGGAATTTCCTAAGGGTTACAGTCCAGGAACATTCAGGTTACAAATAACAGTTTTTGTTTGTTTGTTTTATTAATAGGGTGTTGCAAAGGACAGTTTATATGTAATGTCTTCAATTTAATTTCATAGTTAAACTTGGTATAAATTAAGGATAGCAGATCAAGATTATCATAGATGAAACAGGAACCTGAAATCACATATGGTTATTCTCTTTTTTTTAACTTTTTATTTTATATTGGAGTAGAGTTGATTAACAATGTTGTGTTAGTTTCAGGTATACAGCAAAGTGATTCAGCTATACATCTACATGTATCTATTCTTTTTCAAATTCTTTTCCCATTTAGGTTATTATATGATCTTGAGCAGAGTTCCCTGTGCTGTACAGTAGGTCCTTGTTGTTTATCCATTTTAAATACAGCAGTGTGTACATATCAGTTCCAAACTCCCTGAGTATCACTTCCCTCCACCCTTCCCCGCTGGTAACCATAAGTTTGTTCTCTAAGTCTGTGAGTCTATTTCCATTTTGTAAATAAGTTCATTTGTATCATTTCTTTTTAGATTCTTCATGTAAGTGATATCATATGATATTTGTCTTTCTCTGTCTGACTTACTTCACTTAGTATGATAATCTCTTGATCCATCTATGTTGCTGCAAATGGCATTATTTCATTCTTTTTAATGGCTGAGTAATATTCCATCACATATGGTTATTCTCAAAGAAGGGGATGAGGTGAAGCAGGGAGCTGTACCTTATTAGAAGGACAGTCAGTTTTTAAAGTTCTCTTCCAGAGAGAGAGGTCATTTCTTTTAATGCAAAGAAACTTTCTTGCCGCCTGTTAACTGCTTCTTGCATTGCTAGCTTGCTGCTTTGCCTTTTCTGATGGGAGGGCTTGTGTTAGATAAGTCTTCTCTATTTTATTATTCTATTTAATATATTTAAAAATTAAGTTCTACAGTAAGTATATATACATCTTAAAATGAAATATATTACTATTATTAATTTTTAAACAACCATATTCAATGAAATAGAATACCATTTTAAAATGCTGAATGTTAGTATTTGATTAGCTCTTCTACTTTCACTTTCTTTTTATAGTCCACTGTCTAAAAATGTTATCGAGTCTCACATATAATTCTCTCTCTCTCTCTCTCTCTCTCTCTGTCAAATATGAGTTAAAATGATATCAACAGCCAGTATAGTTTGCAGATAATGTATCCTATGTCCCGGTTTTCATTCTTAAATATTAAGTATCTCAGTTCAATAATACATATGCATAAATATTTATAAATAATAAAATAATCTGTATTCCACACTTCCAACCATGTCTGATGAGGAAAACAATACCACCTACCCAAGAATTTTCCCAGGATGCTAATTTCAAACATGTCCTGTGCTCGTCTCTAGTCAATTCAGTTGTATAGAGGGTAGTGGTTTACATAGTACAAATTACAGTGTGTTAATCAGAGTGAGGCTGAGCTGCTGTAACAAACAAGCCTCAAAATGCAGCCGTTCAAACTCAAAGGTAATTTCTTTATTGGGTGAAAAATACTCTTGGAAATATTCCGGGAAACAGGGCTAGCAGGCAGCTCTGCCCTCTTAAGGTGTAGCTTCTGGGATTAATCCAGTCCTATCACTCACATTCCCCTGTTGAGAACGTAGCAACATCAGCACATTAGAAACAGAGGAGGCTGGAGAACATAACTACCTGGGCACTCAGGTGTTTAGGAGGAAGGCTGTCTGGGGGGAGACAGCTGGCCATCTCTAAGATACATCATGACATGGGTTTGCTGATGCTTGGGTCTACAGACAGTGCGCACACTATTGTGTGCATTGTAGGTGCCCAGAGCATCAGGGTCTACCTAGAGAGCAAGGGCAGGGTGGGTGTCATTAAAGGGGACACGGTATTGGAGACGCCACTGAAAACAAAACAAACTAACAGACAAAAGCAGGGAGATCTCATGTATCCTTTTATTTTGTTGAACAAAGCTATGCCGTGTACTGGAGGAGACTCTTCTCTAACCACCACGATGGTTGTATATTGAGAAAACAATGGGGCAAGCAGAGGTGAAACAGGTGACATCAATACGGGAAGTATCAGAAATTTCTGAAATCACTGCTGATGTCTGTCTTGTTTAATGGTAGAGGTAAGGGCAGATTAAACCCACCGGGTGGTGGGAATCAGATCTGAAGATGAAGACAGAAAGCAGATGTCAGAGCACATCTGTGACAGCCCCGGCGTTTTATGAAGAAATGAGTAGTCTCGATATAATTGTCACCTAATCAGAGATTCGAAAGAAAATGACTGAGTGCTTTTCTACTGTTGTTATTCATGTTCCTCAGATACTATTGTCTGTTATTTCTTGTAGCCTTAGATGGGAGGGGTAAGAAGTTATGTGCTCATAAATTCTTGAGTATTCAAGAGGAAGAAATAGGTTGAAAGTTTACCATGGAGGACAATGGAAATTCTAAGCATTAAGGCTTCTTTATAGTGAGATGAACTTTAAGGAACTTCCCCATCACAGATAGAAAACTCTTATTTTAGCCACTGATCTGTACTCTCCCTATAAGAAGGTCTCCGAATGCAAACTCCAATTTGAAATCCAAAGTTCATAGTCAGGTTCCTCAAAAATATGTGTTAGAAGTCCTGAACACCAGATGAGAAAGTCGTAATTAATCAGCCCTGGTTCCTTAGCGTCGTGGGAAAGCCATTCAAATATTGTGTCTTCCCAAGGGTGGATAGAAAAAGGAGTGGCATCTCTGCATTTAAAGGACATCATGTTTTTCCTGTGTTCGCTGGAGAGAACCATTTCCTTAATGACTCAGTTGATTTTCATTTTTGCTTTTCTTGTTCTGTAGCTTTCTGCCCTTACCTCTGATATTAGGAAATTTTAAATTATTCCACAATTTACTTTTCCTAGTGGGGATTGCCTTGGAGATGTTCTCTCCCCTACTTTACTCTGGAAAGCCGAAACCTTTATGAGAAGTGTATGCCTACTAACTTCTTCTCCTGTGCAGTTAGCCATGGAAAAAGCATTCAATGTTAGATATTTTCAGCCCAACCGAGGAAGACAAGAGCCGTAAGCACTCCCATCTCAGGCAGCTGCTGTTTCGACGTTTGGCCTTTGTTTTCTTCAGGGACATGAAGCCTGAGGATGTGCAAGATTTCTAAAATGTCTTAAACATAAACGACTAATGACAAGATCTTTTTTTAAGCATCAAAAACACAGCTGCATCAGATTTTTTTTTTTATTTAAAGCATTGTGGGACACTTCAGTTCTCAGTCTGGAATTTTAAGCAATAAGGATGTGACCGTAACTCCTCAAGGACCGACCTATGGGACCTTTTCATTCCTACGTATTAACACATGGAATTGATTTGAGAATTAAAATGATGTTTGAACAAGAGCATTGCAATATAAAAAAGCAGAGGATTTTGTGATTTTGTATGATTATGTTGAATGACAAGGTTTATTTTAAAGCCCTTGCTTCTCCCCTTTGAGCCTAGAATTCTAGTTGTATACTATTTTTGGATTTAAAGGGGGAAAAATCCCTTTACATTTATATTGTCTCCCACTAACTTACTAAGCCAAGAAAATCTATATCTTTCTGCACTAAAGGTTACAATTTAATTCAATTCAGTTCACTGCCAGGAAGATATATACATAAAATAATTCATCTTTGTTCAATGAACAAAAGAATGAATGGGCTCAAGGAACAGTTATAGGTATTAGGGGAATGCACACAAGAATAGAGAATAACCCCTGCTCTGATGCTTCTCCTATCCTATATAAGAAGGGCAAATACTTATGCAATAAATTGAATGATGATAAGACCAATGATCAAAGATCAACGGCTATAAGGGGCTACAAGAACAGTCCTGAGTAGGGTGAGGATACTTGATAGAAGTCTCATAGAGGATGTAACATTTGAATTCAGCTTTGATGACAGGTTAATTTCTTCAAAGAGAGAAAAGGAGTAGAAAACGTTGACAAAGGAAGAATACAAAACCACATTAAAAGACTTAGTTTTGAGAACATTGCAGTTGGAGATATGGAAACACTTGTCTTGCAATTTAGGACTTTCCTATTTGTTTGGTAAAGATATGGAGTCTATAGTAAGAAATGAACCCACAAATTGTTGAATATCTAGACTTTTCTCTTTGAAAGGGATGAGAGGACTCCCTTTCCTAGGTGAATCCCCACTTGCCTACAGGACGAGAAGCCGAGAAAAGTCTCACCTGGAGTCTTGCTGGGCTACACAGGGCTGATAGGTCCTGACAGTCTGGTTAAGCGTAAAGTCCCCAACAGGAAGCCAGTGAGGATTCAGGAGTCTATATTAGGACCAGATGCCCAGGTACAGAGGCAGAGTTCAAAAGATCAGCCCTGAATGAAAGGAGAGGTGCCTCTCGGAGCTCTAAGTGAGTAAGCCAGGTTGAAGCGTGACGCACTGTTCCTGCTGCACAGGTACATCTCCTGAGAATCATTTCATGACTGAAATGATTTTCAGTGTTTCCTCTGTGAACTTTTCCTTAACTCTGCATTTGCCATATACCCTACCAACGAGTGGGGCACTCTTTTTTCTCTTCTCCCTCAGGTGTTTAAAAAAGGTATTTCATTTTATCAGCGTTATTTTACTTGTCTTTCACGTCCATCAAACCATGAATCATTGAGAACACTTGCCATGTCTTATTCATCATTGTCTTAAGTCACCCAGTGGGGGGAAAAAAGAGGAAAAAAGAAAAGAAAAGCATCTAATGGATTCTTAGGGAATGTCTAAATGACAGGTTGAAAGAATTCAAGCAGATCCTGGAGTCAGTCTCTCGAATGACTTTGATTTGTGAACCAGACCAAGGTCAGCACTTAGTTAGACCTGAGCCCATAGTTGGGGACCGTTAAGACCTAACTGAAGGAAAGGATGCAGGAGAAAACTGTCAGGCATTCCTTTTCTGCAGACTTCAAATGTTTGCATGCACACTTTTAGTATGTTGAGACGAGGGGTACAATATAAAATAATTATTGAACCAATCCTAGTAAGTTATTCAACCAATCCTAGTAAGTTATTCAAGTAATTTATGCTTTATATATCTGAATAAAGACATCATTATTATGTTCAAAAAGACCCTTTCCTTGTCTATTTCCTTTGAGAAAGATTACCTTTTATTTATGTGCTCTGTGAGTACATAGTCTATAAAGGTTTAGAACCAGGATAGAAAACTAACAGAAACTGATTGTACTTTACATAGATTGGGCATTTATTACCATTTTTTAATTGAGGTAAACTTCACATAACAAAAAAATTAAACATTTTAAAATATGAATTCAGTGGTGTTTAATACATTCAGAAAGTGCGTAACGGTCACCTCTATCCAGTTCCAAGGCATCTTCATCACCCTAGAAGGAAACTCCCTACTCATTAAGTCATCACTATGTCCACATTCCCCCTCCCCTAGCTCCTGGCGACAACTAGTCAGATTTCCATCTCTATGGACTTAACTATTCTGACTATTTCATATAAATGGAATCATAAAGTATGTGGCCTTCTGTACCTGGCCTCTTTCACTTAGCAGAATGTTTTCTAGGTTGCATGTATCAGGACTCATTCCTTTTGGCTGAATGATATTCCATTGTGCTGTTATATCACATTTTGTTTATCACATTTTATTCCTCTTTTAATGGACATTCAGGTTGTTTTCACCATTTGGCTATTGGGGATAGTGTGACTATGTACATTTATGTATAGTCTTTGTTCAAATACCTGTTTTCAAATCTTTTAGGCATATAAGTAGGAGTGGAATTGCTCGGTCATTTGGCAATTCTATTTTACATTTCCACCAACAACATAGGAGGGTTCCTATCTCTTCATATCCTCACCAATACCTGTTGTAAATATTTTGAAAAATGATAGCCATCTTAGTTTATTTAATTGCTATTTCATTATGGCTTTGGATTACATTTCTCTAATTATTGATTATGTTAAGCATATTTTCATATATTTGTTGGCCACTTATACATCTTCTTTAGCGAAATGTTCATTCAATTTCTTTACTTATTTTTTACTTGAGTGGTTTATATTTTGTTGTTGAATTGTAAAAAATCTTTATATATGCTGGATAATTGACTAACAGATATATGATTTGAAAATATTTTCTCCCAATCTGTAGGTTGTCTTTTCCTTTCTGATAGTGACCCTTGTTGCACAGTAGTTTTTGATTTTGATGAATTTCCATCTACCTAGTTTTAAATTTTGTTTCTTGTGCATCTGATGTTATTTCTAAAAATTAATTACCAAATCTGAAGTCATGAATATTTATTCCTTTAGTTTATTTTAAGATTTTATATACATTTTAGCACTTACACTTAAGTCTTTGATCCATTTTTAATTAATTTCTGTATTTGGTGTCCAGAAGGGGTGCAACTCCATTCTTTACATGTGGTAATCCAGCTGTCCCAACACCTATTATTGAAGAGATTATTTCTTCCCTTTGGAATAGTCAAAAATCAACCAATTGTAGATGTATGGGTTTATTGCTGGGCAATTTGGCATTTGATTTTCAAAACATTTGAGAAATCTAATGTGCAATCTTATTTGGGAAACACAAAATTTTAGAACTGAAAGCAATGATATAGTACCATCTCTAAGTCATCCCATTGCCTGTAACACTATCCCTGACCATAGCTATAGAGCTTCATCATGAATACCTCTGGTAAATGGCAGCCCATCTATTACAAGCCATCAAGTTTCATTAACTGGCATCTCTAATTCTTACAAAATTATATTTTTTCTTTTCTCCTGAAATAATAAACTTTAAGTTTCTGTAATTCTTGGCCATTGGCTGTCAGTTCTCTTCCATGGAACAAAATAGAAATCAAGTGGAAGGAATGAAGGAAGAAATAAAGAAAGAGAATACAAAAAAAGAGAAGGGAAAAGAGAGGAAAAGAAAAGACTAGGAAAGAAAGCTGTTTGTATCCATCATGGTCCAGTTAAAAAGAAAGATGGCAAATACAAACTGAGAAACTGGAGATAGTTTGATAAAGTAATATTTAAGTATGAGTAGGGTATTTGGAAACAGAAAGGATTTTCAGTACCTTGGACTTGGTAACAGTGAAGCTTAATGCCACAGTGAGATCGAAGGGGTGAGGAGGGAGCTATTAATAAAAGCTGAAAGAGATTCCTGTAAGTGACCATGGCTGAAGAGGTAACCACTGCTTAAAGGATTCAGACAGACTGTGGAGACAACTTTGATCTCTTTTGGGGTTCCCCATTGGCCAAACCAACCAGAAGTCAGAGGGCAAGGAATTCCACTGAATTGGTCCATAGCAGTCAGTTTCCTGGATACAGGCCAGGGCGTAAGAGAGTAGATTCCCCAAGGTTGTATAGTATTTGGTAGTTGTAAGTTGCTTGAATATTTATTATCTTCCAGACCCTGAGTAAACACCCCAAAATCTAACAATAATAGTGGAGACTACTAATTGCACGAGCTACAAGAAACACTAAGTACCTTACCTTGAGGGGTTGGGTAGAGAAGGGGCCAGAGAAATCCTAGGTCAGGATAGGAATGGACAAGTCCCCCTTTATCAGTAGTTCAGAGTGCAGTCCCTTTAGTGAATGAAGGACAGACAAAACTGCTATCCCAGTGAGGAATCAGAAACTTGAGTCCGGGGGAAATGCTCATTTGTGCTTTTGGAAGGAGGAGATATCTATTTAGAGCTAAAAGCACTGGCCTCAGGAGATGGGCAGTTACTGAAAGACATGTTTTCTTATTCATATAGTATACCTGTTGTGGCACACATTTACAAGTTGTTATTCCTGTAGCATACGAGAGTCTCTTCTATAACATCAGAAGTATTTATGTAATATATTTATTAGGCTAAATTTGACCAACATTAAAAAAACTTTATTTTAGCTCTAAAAGTATTCAGATGTATTGGAGTTATTTTATATAAATCATTCAGCTTGTACTGAGATGATATAGACATCAAAACATTCATTGAATAGATGCTAATATTGTCATATTTAATTCTTTTCCTTTTTATACATATGTATACTTCTGTTAGTATTGCTCTTTGCTAGGAACAAATGAGTATTCCTTGTTGACAGAAAATTATACTAAATGTAGGGAATGAACTAAGGATTTGACACAAAAGAGACAGAAGTCACCAACCACACCGTAGTTTCAAATGTGCACAATTCTACCCCAAGCTGTGCACCTTACTTTCAAGCTAAAACCGAACTTATTTTTCTTCATATTTATTCCACTGCCTGTGTTCTCTATCTCAGTTTAATCATCACCAACATCCTCATTCAAGCTATAAGTTTGTTTTTCTTATCTACTCCCTGTTCCAATTTTTTTATGCCTTCAAAGATTGTGCACCATGTTTCACCAAGTCAATTCTTCAATATATTTTGCATTTTCTTCCTTATCTCTACATTTACCATTTACTGCTCCAATTCCGTTCTGTATCCACTACTGATGACCTTGTTTCAGGTCTATATCAACTTATTCCTTGAAAAACTTGAAATTAATTGACATTCATATTGATTAAATTTGTATATGGGGTACTAATGTACATGAATAAACAAGAATTCATAAATAGGAGATAAGACAGGATATATAGTCTAATCCTCCAGAATATAAAGTTCATTTTATTATCCATTTGTACTTCAAATTTTAAGAACAAGTATGGATTTGTTCTGCAATACATTAATCTAGAAGTCATGAACATTACACTTAGTTGAGCAAGAAGGTCATAGAAGATTTACCTAGCTTGAATTAAATCAATATCACTTTGTTATTCTTTATCCTAAGCCCAAAAGACCATATAAAAATCAACAATATATTGATGTAACTAAACCTTCTTCAGTGAGATTTATGAGACACTGATAAGAGAAAAGAGGTTGGCTCAGCAGTAACCAGGGATATGAAATCTTCATCTGAGTTTTCAAAACAGCATAATTTGTATGTGTTCTCTTTGTTAAAAATTCAGACACATGCACCAAGCTAAATGGTATTATTTAATATTCTCTTGTAAATAATACACGTCGATATAAAATTAAAATTTTGGTAATTATACACATATCATGGATTTGATGCTGTTTTATCTTTCAAGTTTAAATGTAAGTCAGTGTTAATTTATAGGCACAAGAAATGCATATATGTAAGAATAACTGGGTAGACATAAGGCAAATATGTGAAATACCTTATTAGAGAATAAATGTGGAAAATAATTAAGGCAGATAATTAAAGTGTTCATTTTTCTTGAATTTTATTTTATTTATTTTTTATACAGCAGGTTCTTATTAGTTATCTATTTTATACACATCAGTGCATACATGTCAATCCCAATCTCCCAATTCATCCCACGCCCTCCCCCACCCACCAAGCCACTTTCCCCCCTTGCTGTCCATACGTTTGTTCTGTACATCTGTGTCTCTATTTCTGCCTTGTCAACCGGTTCATCTGTACCATTTTTCTAGATTCCACATATATGCGTTAATATACAATATTTGTTTTTCTCTTTCTGACTTGCTTCACTCTATATGACAGTCTCTAGGTCCATCCACGTCTCTACAAATTCCCTGATTTCATTCCTTGTTATGGCTGTGTAATATTCCATTGTATATACGTACCACATCTTTTTTATCCATTCGTCTGTCAATGGGCATTTGAGTTGATTCCATGACCTGGTTATTGTAAATAGTGCTGCAGTGAACATTGGGGTACATGTGTCTTTTTGAATTATGGTTTTCTCTGGGTATATGCCCAGTAGTGGTGTTGCTGGGTCATATGGTAATTCTATTTTTATTTTTTTAAGGAACTGTTCTCCATAGTGGCTATATCAATTTACATTCCCACCAACAGTGCAAGAGAGTTCCCTTTTCTCCACAAACCTCTCCAGCATTTGTTGTTTGCAGATTTTTCTGATGATGTCCATTCTAACTGGTGTGAGGTGATACCTTATTGTAGTTCTGATTTGCATTTCTCTAATAATTAGTGATGTTGAGCAGCTTTTCATGTGCCTCTTGGCCATCTGTAGGTCTTCTTTGGAGAAATGTCTGCCCATTTTTGTATTGGGTTGTTTGTTTTTTTAATACTGAGCTGCATGAGCTGTTTATATATTTTGGAGATTAATCCTTTGCCCGTTGATTCATTTGCAAATATTTTCTCCCATTCTGAGGGTCGTCTTTTGCCTTGTTTATAGTTTCCTTTGCTGTGCAAAAGCTTTTAAGTTTCATTAGGTCCCATTTGTTTATTTTTGTTTTTATTTCCATTACTCTAGGAGGTGGGTCAAAAAAGATCTTTCTGTGATTTATGTCAAAGAGTGTTCTTCCTAAATTTTCCTCTAAGAGTTTTATAGTGTCCAGTCTTACATTTAGGTCTTTAATGCATTTTAAGTTTATTTTTCTGTATGGTGTTAGAGAGTGTTCTAACTTCATTCTTTTACATGTAGCTGTCCAGTTGTCCCAGCACCACTTATTGAAGAGACTGTCTTTTCTCCATTGTATATCCTTGCCTCCTTTGTCATAGATTAGTTGACCATAGGTGCATGGGTTTATCTCTGGACTTTCTATCTTGTTCCATTGATCTATATTTCTTTTTTTGTGTCAGTACCATATCATCTTGATTACTAGAGCTTTCTAGTATAGTCTGAAGTCAGGGAGTCTGATTCCTCCAGCTCCGTTTGTTTCCCTCAATATTGCTTTGGCTTTTTGGGGTCTTTTGTGTCTCCATACAAATTTTAAGATTTTTTTGTTTTAGTTCTGTAAAAAATGCCATTGGAATTTGATAGGGATTGCATTGAATCTGTAGATTGCTTTGGGTAGTATAGTCATTTTTAGAATATTGATTCTTCCAATCTGAGAACATGGTATATCTCTCCATCAGTTTGTGTCATCTTTGATTTCTTTCATCAGTGTCTTATGGTTTTCTGAGTACAGGTCTTTTACCTCCTTAAGTAGGGTTTATTCCTAGGTATTTTATTCTTTTTGTTGCAATGGTAAATGGGAGTGTTTCCTTAATTTCTCTTTCAGATTTTTCATCATTAGTATGTAGGAATGCAAGTGATTTCTGTGCATTAATTTTGTATCCTGCAACTTTACCAAATTCATTGATTAGCTCTAGTAGTTTTCTGGTGGCATCTTTAGGATTCTCTATGTATAGTATCATGTCATCTGCAAAAAGTGACAGTTTTACTTCTTTTCCAATTTGTATTCCTTTTATTTCTTCTCTGATTGCCGTGGCTAAGACTTCCAAAAGTATGTTAAATAACAGTGGCAAGAGTGGACATCCTTGTCTTGTTCCTGATCTTAGAGGAAATGCTTTCAGTTTTTCACCATTGAGAACAATGTTGGCTGTGGGTTTGTCATATATGGCCTTTATTATGCTGGGGTAGGTTCCCTCTATGCCCACTTTCTGGAGAGTTTTATCATAAATGGGTGTTGAATTTTGTCAAAAGCTTTTTCTGCATCTATTGAGATGATCATATGGTTTTCATCCTTCAGTTTGTTAATATGTTGTGTCACGTTGATTGATTTGCATATATTGAAGAATCCTTTCATCCCTGGGATGAATCCCACTTCGTCATGGTGTATGATCCTTTTAATGTGTTTTTGGATTCTGTTTTCTAGTGTTTTGTTTAGGATTTTTGCATCTATCATCAGTGATATTGGCCTGTAATTTTCTTTTTTTGTAGTATCTTTGTCTGGTTTTGATATCAGGGTGATGGTGGCCTTGTAGAATGAATTTGGGAGTTTTCCTTCCTCTGAAACGTTTTGGAAGAGTTTGAGAAGGATGGGTGTTAGTTCTTTTCTAAATGTTTGATAAAATTCGCCTGTGAAGCCATCTGGTCCAGGACTTTTGTTTGTTGGAAGATTTTTAATCACAGTTTCAATTTCATTACTTGTGATGGGTGTGTTCATATTTTCTATTTCTTCCTGGTTCAGTCTTGGAAGGTTATACCTTTCTAAGAATTTGTCCATTTCTTCCAGGTTGCCCATTTTATTGGCATAGAGTTGCTTGTAGTAGTCTATGATACTTTGTATTTCTGTGGTGTCCATTGTAACTTCTTTTTCATTTCTAATTTTATTGATTTGCGTCCTCTCCCTCTTTTTCTTGATGAATCTGGCTATAGGTTTATCAGTTTTGTTTATCTTCTCAAAGAACGAGCTTTTAGTTTTATTGATCTTTGCTATTGTTTTCTTTGTTTCTATTTCATTTATTTCTGCTCTGATCTTTATGATTTCTTTTCTTCTACTAACTTTGGGTTTTGTTTGTTCTTCTTTCTCTTTAGGTGTAAAGTTTAGATTGTTTATTTGAGATGTTGTTTCTTGAGGTAGGATTGTATTTATGTAAACTTCCCTCTTAGAACTGCTTTTGCTGCATCCCATAGGTTTTGAATTGTTGTGTTTTCATTGTCATTTGTCTCTAGGTATTTTTTTAAAATTAATTTTGGCTGCGTTGGGTCTTTGTTGCGGTGCGCGGGCTTCTCATTGAGGTGGCTTCTCTTGTTGCAGAGCACAGGCTCTAGGTGCTCGGGCTTCATTAGTTGTGGCATGCAGGCTCAGCAGTTGTGGCTCGAGGGCTCTAGAGTGCAGGCTCAGTAGTTGTGGCGCATGGGCTCAGTTGCTCCACGGCATGTGGGATCTTCCCGGACCAGGGCTCGAACCCATGTCCCCTGCAGATTCTTAACCACTGAGCCACCAGGGAAGCCCTCTAGGTATTTGTTGATTTCCTCTTTGATTTCTTTAGTGATCTCTTGGTTGTTTAGTAATGCATTGTTTAGCCTCCATGTGTTTGTGTTTTTTACGTTTCTTTCCCTGTAATTGATTTCTAACCTCACAGTGTTGTGGTTGGAAAAGATACTTGATATGATTTCAATTTTCTTAAATTTACTGAGGCTTGATTTGTGACCCAAGATGTGATCTATCCTGGAGAATGTTCCATTTGCACTTGAGAAGAAAGTGTAATCTGCTGTTTTCAGATGGAATGTTCTATAAATATGAATGAACTCTATCTGGTCTATTGTGTCATTTAAAGCTTGTGTTTCCTTATTAATTTTCTGTCTGGATGATCTGTCCACTGGTGTTAAGTGAGGTGTTAAAGTATGCCACTATTATTGTGTTTCTGTCGATTTCCTCTTTTAGAGCTGTTAGCATTTGCCTTATGTATTAAGTTGCTCCTATGTTGGGTGCATATGTATTTATAATTGTTATATCTTCTTCTTGGATTGATCCCATGATCATTATGTAGTGTCCTTCCTTGTCTCTTGTAACATTCTTTATTTTGAAGTCTATTTTATCTGATATGAGTATTGCTACTCCAGCTTTCTTTTGATTTCCATTTGCATGGAATATCTTTTTCCATCCCCCCACTTTCAATCTGTATGTGTCCCTATGTCTGAAGTGGGTCTCCTGTAGACAGCACATATATGGGTCTTGCTTTTGTATCCATTCAGCAAGCCTGTGTCTTTTGGTTGGAGCATTTAATCCATTCGTATTATCGATATGTATGTTCCTATTTCCATTTTCTTAATTGTTTTGGGTTTGTTTTTGTAGGTCCTTTTCTTCTCTTGTGTTTCTCACTTAGAGAAGTTCCTTTAGCATTTGTTGTAGAGCTGGTTTGGTGGTGCTGATTTCTCTTAGCTTTCGCTTGTCTGTAAAGCTTTGGATTTCTCCATCGAATCTGAATGATTTCCTTGCTGGGTAGAGTAATCTTGGTTGTATGTTCTTCCCTTTCATCACTTTAAATATATCATGCCACTGCCTTCTAGCTTTAGAGTTTCTGCTGAGAAATCATCTGTTAACCTTATGTGTTTCCCTTGTGTGTTATTTCTTGTTTTTCCCTTGTTGCTTTAATAATTTTTCTTTGTCTTTAATTTTTGTCAATTTGTTTACTGTGTATCTCGGTTTGTTTTTCCTTGGCTTTATCCTGTCTGGGACTTTCTGCACTTCCTGGACTTGGTTGGCTATTTCCTTTCCCATGTTAGGGAAGTTTTCGACTATAATCTCTTCAAATATTTTCTCAGGTCCTTTCTCTCTCTCTTCTCCTTCTGGGACCACTATAGTGTGAATGCTGGTGTGCTTAATGTTGTCCCAGAGGTCTCTTGGGCAGTCTTCATTTCTTTTCATTCTTTTCTCTTTACTTTGTTCTGCAGCAGTGAATTCCACCCTTCTGTTTTCCACGTCACTTATGTGTTCTTCTGCCTCAGTTATTCTGCTATTGATTCCTTCTAGTGAATTTTTCATTTCAGTTATTGTATTGTTCAACTCTGTTTGTTTGCTCTTTAATTCTTCTAGATCTTTGTTAAACATTTCTTGAATCTTCTCTATCTTTGCCTCCATTCTTTTTCCAAGGTCCTGGATCATCTTCACTATCATTATTCTGAATTCTTTTTCTGGAAGGTTGCCTATCTCCATTTAGTTGTTTTCCTGGGATTTTATCTTGTTTCTTCATCTGGTACATAGCCCTCTGCCTTTTCACTTTGTCTCTCTTTATGTGAATGTGGTTTTCGTTCCACAGGCTGCAGGATTCAGCATGTAGTTTTAAATGATATTGCCTCTCTCATTTGAGTAAAGGGTGCAGCAGCTTTACAATTTCCTCTTCCAGGGATGATAATAATAATGAAAGCTTCAGAAACAAATATCCTCAAATTCACCATGAATGATTTGATATGTAATTTCTGGAATGCTTTCAACAATGGAAGAAGACACACATTTTTGTGTGTGTGTGTGGTACGCGGGTCTCTCACTGTTGTGGCCTCTCTCGTTGCGGAGCACAGGCTCCGGACGCGCAGGCTCAGCGGCCATGGCTCACCGGCCCAGTCGCTCCGTGGCATGTGGGATCTTCCCAGACCGGGGCACGAACCTGTGTCCCCTGCATCGGCAGGCGGACTCTCAACCACTGCGCCACCAGGGAAGCCCGACACACATGTTTTGACATGTGTCACAGTATCCTAGGACTGATGGTGATTTGTGAGGGTCATGTCTTCAATCCCTTTCTGCTAGTCTTGGAGGGTCTCCTCCAGAGGCAGAGGGTGGCTATGGCTCACTGCGGGGACAAGAACACTGGCAGCAGAAGTTCTGGGAAGTAAGTACTCCTTGGCGTGAGCCCTCCTGGAGTCATAACAAGTGTTATTAAAGTTTTTCCATCCCAGTCTATTTTTGGATTGTGAAAAATGACATCCTTGAGTTATTAGGTATATATTAAATTTACATTTTAGGAGAGTTTTATATATAATACTACACAGATTTGTTTAGAGAATTCTATAATATTCTGTTAGCTAAATTCTTGATTGATTTTTTTCCAGCTTAATAATTTCATAGACACTGGAGTTACAGAATAAAAATAGAAATTATGATTGGTTTTAAGTATATTTGAAGACCTTTTAAAAATTATCTTTTGTTAATTGAAGTGCATTGTTTGTGCCAAGACTTTTCCATTTACCTGTAGTTAGCAGGAACTGACTCCATTTTTTGGATGTTTGTTTATTTGGGCTTTTATTTATTTTGAACGAGATTGAAATGTTTGATAATTACTATGCCGTCAATCATGAGTTGAATATCCTTTGTAAAATCTTCTGGTAAACATTAGGCAGGAGCCTCAAATTTGATGCAGGTGGATAATTGTCCTGTAATTATCCCTAAATGAACTGCAGGCAAAAGGCTAAGTGACAGAGAAAGACATGATCGTTGCCTAGGAGTCCATGTTTTTGGGTGATTTTATTCAATTAAAATTTAGTGATATGCACACATGATTATCACTCAATACTTATGTCATTTAGGAGTTTTCATTTTTGACTTTATTTGAAGAAAAACACTTTATATTTCAACAATAAGTCAATTGTATTGGTTATAAGGAGGATGGCCATATAATTTTTTCTCCAACGGAGACATTTGTGAGTCTGAGTTATCTTGCTTTGATGGAAAACAGCAGGACTGATCCACAAACACATGTAAGTTCTATAGGGAAACAATGAAAGCTCCTAGGAGGTTAGGCATCCTAAAGAGTGTGGAAGGATATTCAAATTTAAAGTAGGGTGGGGCTTCCCTGGTGGCGCAGTGGTTGAGAGTCCGCCTGCCGATGCAGGGGACACGGGATCGTACCCCGGTCCGGGAAGATCCCACATGCCGCGGAGCGGCTGTGTCCGTGAGCCATGGCCGCTGGGCCTGCGCGTCCGGAGCCTGTGCTCCACAACGGGAGACGCCACAACAGTGAGAGGCCCGCGTACCGCAAAAAAAGAAAAAATAAAGTAGGGTGGTTGGAAGTGCTTCATTCAGAATGGAGCACTTGAAGTAGGAGTTGAAGGAGGTGAGGAAGTGTGACAGGAAGAGTACAGCTCAGGACCAATGCACCGAGTGGGACTGACCTGGCTGTGCTTAAGTTAAAGGTCACGATCGGTGTCCTGACCTGGGGGAGTGCAGTAGGAACAGATGAAATTGCTGAGTTAAGGGGGGGCCGTGGGAGGTGGGAGACAGAAGATTATGATGGGCCTTGTAGGTTTTTAGCTTTTACTCTGGGAGCTAGGAATATACTTACTCAAAGACTTTGAGAAGAGAGCTGATATCTAATTCACAGGGTTGCTCTGGTGCTGTCTGTGTGTATATCTCAGCCCATCTATCCCTATGCAGCATACTTAATTGATTTAAAAATAGAAAGAGATATAAAGCAAAAGTTGTTAAATAAAAATATAATACCACTATTTCAGTGGAAAGTTTGAGATTTTTAGATGCCTGACATTTTTCTCATAATTTTTTTAAAAAAGGAATAACCAATTATAAAGTGAATGATAAAGAATATGCTTTTTAGTTAAACATGAATGTGTTCAAAAGCAATGATAATTATTTGCATTTAAATTTTTGCAGATGTTTTGAAAGTTTCGTTTCTTTATTGAAGTGCATCATAAAATGTATGTCTTCATATTGGTGGTGTAAGAAAAAGAGTTTGCCCTTCCTCTCTTGCTATTTCTTTCCCTCCACACCTTTAATTTTTCCAAGTTAGAAAGAATTGAGAGTGACATTTTTGGTAACTTCCACCTAGGTTTTAATGGGAAGATTGAGAAAATTAAGGTGTGTTAATGTTGTTAAAAAAGGGAAAAAATAAAGAGTCCATTTCCCTGAGAAATGAAGTAAGAAGATAGAGTAAAAGGAGGAGAAGGAAAGAAGCAAAGCCTTGAAATGTTTGCCCTACCTCTTCCACCTGAGCCCATTGCTCCTGAGACTGTGTCAGGCTCAACTCCCAACCGGATGAAAGAGGATAAAACACCATGTGGCAGAGAACTGTGGTTCCTTTGTTGCAGGAGGTGGCTGGTCCTTCACAAATACATGAGCTTATTCTCTCTCTTCGAACTGGAAGCCTTAAGGAGGCAGACCAAAGAAGGTGCAGCTAGTTGAGAATATCATTTCAGAGCCAGACTTCTATCTTCCTGCGCTAGTCCTCATGTTTCCTGCCAAACCTCCAGGGGTCCTGATAGAGTAGGTGTGGGAGGGCCTGAAGTGTCTCCCTCTACTGGACTTTCTATCTGCAAAAGGATGTTCCTCCCAGCAGACTTCCATTTACAAATTCTGGAGCAGAGTTTAATCAAGTGGCCAGCCCTGCCTTAGAGGGTGGCTAGAAATGGTATTTAGATTCTAGCTTTTAAGTAGTGAAAGGTATAGAAGAAGGCACTTGAGAACAGAGACCTTATAATATCTGTTACTATTTGATTATGATTTTTTAAAGCAAGGCTAAAGTAACAACTTTTAGCAAACTATCTCAGTATATGATACATTCATTATTTCACACTATAAGGTCTTTAGAATATGCCATGGCACATAGAAACCAATGTGAGCTAAAATCCTTGGTTTCAAAGTTAATTTTTTAAAGATAACAGTTTTCTCACAATTCTTTTGTATGTGATCTTTCACAATAGCAATGGCTATTTATATGGTCTGTTCACATGCATTAGGAAAATAATGGTGATCGTGGACTTGTAGAGCAAGTAGTGTAGTGTAGATTGGTACAGATATGATGTAAAAAGGATAACAATTTATTTTCTTAAATACAATTGCTTAGAAAATGCAGCTTTAGCAAAACTAATAAAATGGCCTTAGATTTTAGAAGAGATATGCATTTATAGTATCTGTTGGGCCTGGTTAATACATAAATGTGGTTGACATCATAGGTAGATAGATAGATAGATAGATAATGTAAATGCATACATATATAATTAGATAAAATTTAATATCTACATCTATCTTTCTATCAATCTATTATTGCACTCTCTATCAAATAGCGGTTCCATAGCAATGACAGAATATGTGTTGTAAATTGTGTTATGATAACAAAACTAGAAGAAATGCAGTCTCACAGATTCATCATGACTGGAGAGATGGTCAGGTCACTGGTCAGTCGTCTTTTTTTCTTTTATCTATTTATAGGCCCACATAGAGATTAGAGAGAGATGGTCCACCCAACTGTGCTCTACCAAGAGTACATCAGTTGATTTTGGACTCTCTAGGACCAGAAGTACAGACAAGGCAGATGAACACAGGCTGTGCCCGACCTTGGTCTCCTGGAACCAGCTCTTCTTAACAGAATATAAGTTAAGACAATGGCCGTCCTGCTAACCATGCTGGATGCTGATTCCCTGCGGGCCACTTACAGCTATAGAATCTTTGTGCAAAGAGCTAAATTCCTCTAAGTTTCAAGTCTCTTTTCTATAAAACTTTTGTATTTTGAAAGTAACTTTGGGGATAGTGCCAGCCTGAAACAAGCAAGATTCCCAGCTGATATAAGCATAAGCAAATGTACTGATAATGTTTACATAACAAGAAATGAAGTGAGAGCATTTTCTTTGAGAAATTGATTATATACAGGAGTTGGAAAATGATTACCTTTCAGATCTTTGTAATTGGCTATTTTGGGAAAGGCCTCTGTCAAAAGCAGTTTTTATAATGTACTTCTGCATTTAAAATAAAATTCTTAAGTCAAAAGGGAGATTAAATGATGCCAGCACTCACAATAATGCATTTACTGGACTGTCTGCAGTATTATCTTGTTTTAAAATCTGAAGTAATTTAGGAAACTATGATATCACTGTCAAATGATTTTCTTTTCTTTTATCATCATCACACTAGGTTGACTTTCTCTCTGTGAAGCAGACAGGTTTAGCTTCAGTCCAGTTGTCGAAAGGTTACACACCAGGCGAGGAGAGTCCTGGTAAAGGAAGTCCTTTATAAAAGGCGCATTTCTGAGCACGGAAGGTACGCTTCGCAGCGCACTGTTAGATGTTAGCTTCACAGGACTTGCAAGGCCTGTAACTGGGTGCACCTGCACCAGTTATGTTTCTCGTTCAGAAAACAAAAGGAAACATGAGGAAACATTTAGGATGAATTTATATATGAGTAGAAACGGCATGTCATCTTATAGCACTTACTGTAAACAGATTCTTCGCATATGTGACCTAACCAATATAATGCTCTTGTGATATATGGGACTAAACTATCCCCGTAAACATTGAAGAAAGGTAAACTGATATTTAAAAATGAATACTGGATTAGTTTTAACTGTAAACTTTTAAAGTTTTGTTGTATGAATATATATTTTATTACAAACTATCTCAAACCTACAGGAAAGCAGAGAGAGTAGCATACCAGATGCCCACACAGTTTTAGCTCAGACAAAATAAAGACTGAATTCTTAAGGCGATTATCTCAGCTTTTTTATGCAGTCAATTCTTTGTAGATTTATCTTTTTCCACTCCGTTCCCTCCTTTCCTCGATGTAGACTCCATTCTTAAGTTGATATTGTCTTTGCCCATATTTTTTATTGGTATCTATAAAAATGTATAGTATTTTTTTAAAAGTTTAATATAAATGCTATCATGATATAAATATCTTCTTGAAATCTGTTTTTACAATCAACATTGTTTTCAAAATGTATTCACTTTGATATGAAGATCCAATTCACTCATTTTAAGTGCTTTCCTTTGTATGAATTTATTGTACCTTATTCACTCTCTCTTAATGAGGTACAATTTGGAATTTCCAAGTTTTCATTCTGCATATGTGGGATCACTCTCCTAGAATATATTCCTAAAAGTGGAATTGTTATATTTTCAACTTTCCCAAGTATTACCAACTTTCTCTCCAAAATGCTTTTAGCAAATTATACTTGAACTAGCAATTGTATGGATTTCTGTAACCCCGTATCGCTGTCGAAACTTGAAATCATCAGCCTTAATATTCTACCCATCAGATGGTTATCATAGCACTTTTTAAAGTCACATGTGCCTGATTATTTATGGGGTTACATCATATTTTAGATCTATGTTCACTAGCCTTATATTTTGTTGAAAAATATAACTGTATACATGCTTGCATACAAAGGTATGAACATCATCAAAATTTAAATGTGTATTACTTTGATTATAAAATATCTTATATATGAATAGCAATATGTATATATGACAATACACTTGGAAGTAAAATACTTTTAGTATTGTTAAACAAGTCAAATCACCCATTATGTTACCACACGGAGGGTTCAATTAAACAGGTTGATGTATTTTGATCCTTTAATGCATTGTTTTACAATGTGAGACCATATTATTTTTAGTTTTAACGTCCACTTAACTTTATATCATAGGTATCATCCTATCGTAAGTATTAAATCACTCTGAATACGATGGTTTATTGTATGTCATGGCTAAGTAAGATTTCATTAGGAAGATACACTGTAATTCTTAACCACTCTCCTGTTGTTCTTTAGGGTGAGTCTAGGTTTTTATATTAAAGGCTTTTTTCCTGACACCTAAAGTTATGGTTATTTTTACCTTAGATTTCTTTTAAAAAGGAAGAAAACAAAACAAATACAGAGGGTAATTCACAGCTTGAAAATAGGTTCTGGCTTCTTATTTTAACGTGTGTGTGTGTGTATGTGTGTGTGTGTGTGTGTGTGTGTAATCTACTTTTGAACAGCCCTAAATAAGAATGAGCAGCAAGGTTTTGAGTTTCTTCTACTTATTATTAATTATCACAAATAATGAAATATCTAGCTTGACCCATTGCCCTCGTTCATAAATTAAAGCATCAAATTTACGTTTTTATTTCCATCCCTGATACCAAGTTAGCAAAATAGATAATAGTTGCATGAGGTGCTTCTTAATCCCCAGGCTTTACTTTGGTTCAGATTTGAGGAAATGTGAAGGACTAAAGTTCTCATCACTTTGACTGAGGTCCCAAGATGAGCAGCGAACTGTGGGGTTAACGGTATAAACAGCTGGCGAGAACAGCAATGTTAGGCAATGTCTCACTAAGTTGTCATACTTTCCTTTCTCTGTATGAGGTTAAGTCAGAGCATCGACTTCTCAAAGTCTCAGGGTGGCTGTGGACATCTACACGGCTCACGTGTAGCCATGGTCACGAGCTAATCTCACTATGACATGACTGTGAATTCCAACTATAGACAACACCATTTCTGACTGCAGTATGTATAATCCTTTCATTGTTACAGGCATCACTGCAGTCAGTATGTTAGTTGAGAACCAGATTTATTTCATCTCCTCTTCTTTTTTTCTGTTGCCTTTTGATGGCATGGAAAAGTCACATTAGCACATGCAAGTGGTGATAGCTTGCCTCTAGCTTTGCTTATGAAATATGAGTTCCATTTGCAACCTAGGGAGGAATATCATAAAATACATTGCCTTCTCCAGACATTTCCACTTTGGCATATGACTGAGACACTAAAGACATCTTTCTGGTGGAGTCTATAATTTGGAGAAAACTAATTAAGATTAGGATTTTTTTTTTTTTTTTTTGCGGTGCGTGGGCCTCTCACTGTTGTGGCCTCTCCCGTTGTGGAGCACAGGCTCCAGACGTGCAGGTTCAGCGGCCATGGCTCACGGGCCCAGCCGCTCTGTGGCATGTGGGATCTTCCCGGACCGGGGCACGAACCCGTGTCCCCTGCATCGGCAGGTAGACTCTCAACTACTGCACCACCAGGGAAGCCCAGGATTAGGATTTTTAAAAACCATATTTAGACTTTACTGCTTAGATATGACACATTTTCTTATTTCTTGACAGTTTTAACACTTTTTAATGTGAAAGAAAGCAAAAAAACTGATACAGTAACTTACAGGCATGTGAAGAAATTTGGAGAGTTCAGAGTTTAAGACCCAGCTCATTAATAAGGGCACTGGAGATCCTTTGGGCCGAAGAAACTACAAATAAATTCTAGGTCCTCAGCCCCAGCAGGCTGGGGAGAATGGGTTTCTCTGCAGGAAGTCCAGCATCCGTGGTGTCTTTTTTACCCATAGGCAGAAGGCCCCTCACAACAGCCAGCCCAATTTCAGCTTATTCCTGGGTCTGCCTGACAGTCAGAGAAAGGTACAGAGCAAGAGATACAAACTGACAACATTCTTCGAGAGATATGGTCCTCCAGGAGGGAGAGCCGATCCCTTTAAACAACTCTACTTGTCAAGTTTGCCCTTACACTTTCAAAACTGTCATGCAATCTCAATACAATTCTAGCAATCTGAGCCCCTTTAAAAGTCTTTTATTTCACCCAAAACAGGGGGAATCATCCGGCTTTCTCTACTCAAGGCCTAAGTTCTCTTGTGTCTTGATTTGACGTGGCATCATTATCACTTCTAGGATTTATCCGTATGAGGGTTTCCAAGGACACTAAGAAATCATTTCATGTTTTATATACTTAAGTGAGAAAAGCTTAGAAATTAATGGACAGCCACACTTAAGGATAACAGTCTCACACTCCAATGTTCCCTTCCTTATGTTCTCCACCATGTCCTCCACACTCAAGAAGCAGTAAACAATGATATAATGAATTAATTTGCTTAGGCCCACAGTGTACTTGGCTCTTCACTGAGCTGTTAGATTCTCTCCGATTATCAGTTTTTCCAAATGCTTCCAATTTTCTTCAGATATTTCCTTTTTGTGTTTTGTTTCTTGGTTCTGGAATACAATTTTTCAAAGGGTAGGTCCTGACCATTGAGGGGATGGTGAAGTGAACTTGATGAGCTGTGATTAGCATTTCTTTGAATATGAAAAAAACAGAACAGAACACAGACTGAGAGTGCATCACATGTGGCAAAGTAAATATGACTTCAGGAGACTTTCTTTTAACATACATATACAGATAGATTTGTGTACTGGCGTCCAGGGTCTTGCTGGAAAATGTTTATCTATTATGAATACCAGACAGGAAAAGATTATAATTCACTGATCTAGGCCATTTTAACTCCTGTATTTGAGTAAAGACTTTTTTCTTCAAATAGAATGCATCTATTTTTAGCTTAACTCGAATAACATGGTACATTTTCTTTGACACCTTGATATTATTCCTTTGTGTTCCCCCCGTGGATACCCTCCCCAATACCAACATTTCAGTTGCAATTATTTGACATCAAAATGTCACTATCACTGTTCCTCCTTCTAATTTTGTTTGAAGAGTGATCATTCTCACAGTTTTTTACATTCCACTGGCTCTTACTTCCACTCCTCCACGTTTCCTTTTCTAAGTGTCATTTTCGTCTACCGTTCAAGAATGGGTCACGTTTAGAATGAAGGGAGTTTATTTAGGATTCATTCTAATTGACAATAAATAGCTTGGGGATTTAGCTGCCACAGCTGTCCCTTATTAGATCATAGTGCAGGTCATCGAATTAAAATAAGCTGTCCTAAATTCTGCACTGTACAAGGGAAGAAAGAAAAAAGCATTAGGTCCTCTCGGAGAGCCCTTTAGAGTGAATTATGTTGATGGTTTGTGTAGAAAATGAGCCAGATGACAGCCACGTCAGAGCAGCCTGTCACTGCCTCTCAGGCTCACATGTCAGCTCTTAGACTGGAGCACAACTGAAGGCTTACGAGTGACTGGCCGTCAGCTTTGGTTCAGGAGGTCAAGGTGCACAGGGTGAGGCTCTCGCTGAGCTTTCAGCACGTGGCTCTGAGCTCTCCGTTCCCCACTTCTGGGGTGTGTAAATGAGGGGATGTTATGGGTCTGCGTGTAGAGTTTTCAATCACTATCTAGTTCGGAAGCTTCGCTGGAAACACATTTACTTTTACCCCAGTTTTTGGAGACAGCTGACTTAGGAGAGCGCCGGAATTCATTGATACTGAGAAACGCAATGGGGCAATTGCGAGGAAGGCTCCATGCTAATGGTGAAATCAATTTCCTTGCTGCCATTTTCCCTAATAAATTTATGTTGTTGCTAAAAGAATAAAAGCAGCGTAGATTGATCCTATGGTGTACGCTTTTAAAAGGAACTAAATGCACTTTCTTTCTCTTGTTTCCAATCCCCAAAGCCAAGTAAAGAGGAAGATTGTAAAGACCTAGACTCTGGTGGGATTGGGATGGGAATGCGGCAGGGGGACAAACTTAAGATCATGCTCAGTTTTTTTTTTTTAGCTTTAAGATGACCAAAAATAAATGATAGCAGAGAAAAGAAGCACACTGAAGCTTATTCAAGCAATTCTTGGGTTAAAATGAATCTTCCCTTGCTCAACATGAGGTGGGCCATTTCTAATGAATAAAAGTGGAAGCCATGTGAAGGACTGAGATTTTGATTTGTTGGTAGTGTCCATTTCCTGGTGTTTAGAAAACCATAGATAAAAGTATCATTTTTTTTTCCCTATGGAAAGTAAAAAGAAACTAAGCTTTGTAGAATATCTGCTATGTATGACCATTTGGATTAGTACCTGTATGGGTACTATTGCATTTAAGACCAAGATAAATATTAATGTTTATTGTTCAAGGTTACACAGCTGAAATTCATGGACATGAGAATATATATTTTTTTCTCTATTTACTCAATAACAACACTGGATATGGGATATATATGTATAAACTGAACCTAGTAGGCTATGTCAGGTTTAAAATCTAATTCCTGAAATAGTATTATGGCTAATTGTTTTTCATTCTTTTGTCCAGCTTTCCCTATAAAATCTACTTAATGTAAGATGGCAGCAAGAGAAACAAAACAATTCTAGTTCAGCAAATGATGCTTCTGGTGATTTCAAGACGTATCTTTATCTTCTCACTTTGTAACTTGAGCACATTACTCCTTTAGCAATTTTTCCTAGAATATTGATATAGGTAGATAAGAAGATGCTTAAAGGATCTCAAAAAATAAGGGCATTGCAATAGTATGAAATATTAGTAGTAGCAAAAAACCTTTCCACTTGCCCTAGTTATTAATTTACTTTGCTTTAAGATGAAAAAAGTTAAAATTAGTGCTAAAGGAAATAGTTTCAAAGTAAAAGTAGTTTTGTTTGAGCGTGTCCTTCAGTTTCCTGCTTCTTAGTGGCTTAATGGCATCTATGCCTCGTGACTCAACTCATGGGAATGAGACAAAAACATGATATCATGTTGAATCATGATTATTATTTTCTAAGATCCTCAAATATAATGCAAAATCAAAACAGATTACTTATGAATCAGCCTAGGTTTAAGGTGATGTAGGCCCACTGGGTTATAGTTTAAGGAATGCAACTTTAGTGTTAATTTGCTTTATGAGATCCTGAAGAGAATTTCCACTTGTGTAACAGAGATAAAGCACAGACTGGCCTATTACAAACAATAAAGCCACTGACCATGGGACTGGAGCACAGGCTTCTGTGAAGTATAATTGACATAATTATATTTGAACCAATTTGACTGAATTTATTACAGCCTTCATCATCCCTGAAATGTTATACTCAATCTTTCAAGTAACTGTTACACACATAATATTTTTAGTTCCTGTTTCATGTGCATTTATTTTTTTTTCAAAATATGAAAGACCTTCTCTTTTACCTTTGCTTTTAATCTGGTTGGGGGAAGAGGGCTGGCCTGCATTTGAACTCTGCATAACCCCCTTTCTCCACATTTCCATGAGGTGCTGCTAACATGTAGGATTGGACCTGAGCTTTATCTCCACTTGTTAAAATATTTGCTAGTCTGTCGAAAAAGCACAGCTAATAGTACAGTGCAAGTTTTATTAATTTTGGGATCCGAACTCTTTCTGTCTCAGTAAGTGGTGATTGCCTTTTTTCTTGTTACAAAAATGTTATATATTTAAAGTGCACCTGATCGTGGGAGGAACGCTATTCTAAGAATTTTAGAGTGGGATCAAATACTTCACTTTTATATGAGACAAAAATATATATTCCTTTAATTTGCAAAACCCAGATGACCTGATTGCAGATTCTAAATGATTTCAAGGTATGCTCCTGTCACTTGCATTCAAATAGATTTTCATATAATCAGAAAACCATTCCTTGTGATTCTGGTATATTTTAAATCACTGTATATTTGCAGTAGCAGTGGTTATTTTTAATTGCTATGATTATAAAAAATTTTCTCCCACTGCTGCCTCTGACCTTACAGCACTTTATCATAAAAGGATAGTGGGGAACTTGACCTCAACAAATTTAATGGTAAAACTTTTGGGTGTCAATCAAACGTGGACACAGAACTACCTCTTCAATCATTTTCTCAGATGTTTTATACCTTAAGTCTCAGTGATGGAATTATTTTTGCCTGAAGAACCTGGGTGTAGGAAAGAGAATCAAACATACAGCTTATCAGAGGTAATCACATCTTGCTCTGATGCTGGTAGTTCGATCCAAAGTTTTATAACAATTAAATTTATATCTACCCAGAAATGTATTGACATCCAATTTCACATGTGAAAATAAAAAAAAAAAAGGAACCATCAATGTCCATCATTTCATATTAAAGATAAACAATAATGACTCTTAGTAATAGATTTTATGTACTGAGCACTTCAGAAATGTCATGTATTTTATATAGTTTATTTCACATAATTTATTCAAAGACCGTGAGACGTGGATAGTTCTACAATGAATTTTTTAATTGAGGAAACTGATGCTTAAAATGTTTTAATTTTCCCAATTCAAAGAGCTAATAATAAATGACAGAGTTGGATCTGGAACCCAGATTGGTCTGACTAAAAAGCTCATGTTCATTATGATATATGATCCTCTATTTAGAATATTATCTCTATTTCAGTTTGAAACAGATAACGTTGAAGTCATTTAATAATTAACAAAGAATTTGAACAACAAAGAAATCAAATATCTTTGAACAACCGTTTCAGAAAATTAGTCCTTTTTTCACTGTTTAGGTGATATAAATTTTCATAAATATATTTCCGAGTATTTTATATAGAAGCATTGAGACTATCAGTTCTAAGTATAGCAATAATAATGCATTTCTTACTCTGTTGCTATGTATGTTTACAACAAAATTTTTGAGATGTTTATGTAATTAAAAGTATATGAAAGCATGATTAAATTCACTTAACATTTATTGAGACCTAAGTAGATATACCTTTCAAGAAAATGAAGGGAGAAAATGCTTTCTGAGTTTTAAGAAAATATAAAGTCTCAAAGACTAAAAACAAACCAACGAAAATAACAAAACAACTAGAAATGCTGGGATTAATCTTCTGAATGAGGATTTTTGTTTCTGAAAATTTCAAGAGACTATTCAAATCTGTTTTAGTCTTAATGACTTGGTTATGCTTTTATGTTGTTATTAGTGAAAATGCCAAGATATTCTAACCCTAATGTACACTGATAGTTTGAGTAGCCAAATGATAAATAAAAGGAAACAAAACACAGGACTCTTAATAAAAATGTGCAAATGTGCAGATTGTTATTTAGATATTAAAAAGTCTTTTTATTCATATTTTCAGGCTTAAACATTTTTTCTACCTTTATTAGTCTATACCAAATAAATGTCATGAAAGCAATTTTCAATTAGGCCAGTTACTTATTCACAGATATACAAAGTAGCAGGATCACATGAGGCTAAGATTTTAGTGTGTTGGTATGATCTTGCAAAATTCTGTGTATGATCCTGTATTCTTCCCTCTGGTCCTGACAGTAATTTTTGACTTTTAAAGAGTACTGAAAAAACTCTGCCTTATGGAAGATTGCAAAGGATTGCTGCAAAGCAATTTTGCGTTTTTAGCAGAGGCTTAAGCAGAGAAAACACCACCTTAATAAATGCAAAAAGAAAAACTAAACATATACTTAGTAAAAAACAACAACCAAAAAAAAAACCACACAAAACCTCAACAACTTGATTTACTACAAAGTAAGAACTGATTTATCTTTAGGAATTATATGTCTGCCATTCTTTTAAATTAAATTTTGAAATCTTTATGTCTAATAAGATTTTTCACATGCTCAGCTTAGAGAATTTATGTATCATAAACAATTATTTCTGGCAATATGAATACTGAAATACAGTGGTACTCAAATATTCCAAAGTATTTTCTTACCAGTGACTAGATCTTACTTAAAACTGTTATAGCATTGAGATCCTGATTTTGAGGCAACTGTACCTGATTTCTTTTTTGTAGCAATAGCATAAACTTAAGCCTCTTTTCATATTCTCTAAATACATTTTAGCAGTTTGAATTTAAGAAATTAGATTTTCAGTCATGCATGTAGCTCCCTAACTACTGCTTTAGTAAGTCATTGTAAAAGTGTTGGCTGTT
This sequence comes from Delphinus delphis, assembly GCF_949987515.2. Lineage (NCBI taxonomy): Eukaryota > Metazoa > Chordata > Mammalia > Artiodactyla > Delphinidae > Delphinus > Delphinus delphis. The sequence goes on from NC_082700.1 coordinate 70,934,118, forward strand.
AGCTTACTTATGTTACGTAAAAGAACATTTGCAAGCATTTATTCACTGTAGCTTCCTTGTGTTTTAACAAACCGAATTAGCATAATGGCTCAGGTCGCGCTTTTTCCATCCCTTCTGATGATTAGAGTTCACTTAATTATCAACATCCATTCTAGTGTTTTACCTTATATCTACAGAAGAGATTATTCACAAAATTAAACATATATTAACAAAATCAACACCCACAGCAGTGGACAAATACTTCTAATGCAGGGGGAGATGTAACGTAAGTAGTCTTACTATCACTATAACCCAGAATTTTTAGGAAGCTCCATATACCAGCTGAGTGCTGCCATGATGGAAAGAACCACGGATCCAAGGAGAAAGGAGAATAAATTGGCTTTCATAGAACTTAAATAAGCATAAAGTCAGATCTAGTTGCCAGAAAAGGGGCCGCCAATAATAATTATTGTATCCAAGGGAGCATGGGCAACGCACGCTGTATCCAACCACTGCTATCATCTAAGGCATTGATCTGGTGGTCATATCACAGAGGAAGGACTCGGGCAGCTATGCACACAGCCAATCCCTGCCCCCCACCACTCTGTCCTACTCCAGGCCCCAGTACCTTTAGCCTTCATCACAGCAGCTTTCTTCTAGTCGGTCTCCTGATCACCAGGGTAACCTCAGCTCTTATCTCCAATCTGCATCTCCATAATTTGAACCCCAAATCTAAAAACGTAATTTGACGAATAATAAATTTAATGTGGTGAATGGACAAAATCCTTTAAAATTTTTGAAGTTTGGGGGAAATTCTCTAGAAGGATGAGAAGGAGACAAAAGCCCACCTAGTAACTTACCAGCGACATAAAGGAATCTACCAGGATTTGATTCCTCCCCCATCTCCTCAATTCCTCCTCACAGAAAGTAGAAGAAGGAAGATAGTATATTCTGAAGATAGAACTAATTATTATAATTAAATTATGTTATAAAGCTACTATGACTTACAACATGTGTAGCTGGGTAAGATAATATTGAAAAAAAATTACACAAAAGATTATAGCGTTTATAACTCATTCAAATGAGCATGTTAATTATCACATTAGAAAGTAGATTATTCAATAAATATTTTGAGGCAAATAGCCTATATAAATTTATTTAAGAAAAAATTAACAATAGATCAGATAACATTTAAAAATTATATTAAAATATCAGAAAGAAATAAAGGATACTTTTATAACATATGGATTGGAAAAGTTTTCTAAACAATTAAAGAAATGCAGCAACTATTTTTAAAAATGTTGTCATATGTCATTCATAACAAGTTTAAACATTTTAATGGCAGAAAAGGTAAAAAGACAGAAGAAATTTTCACCCAATATTTTATGACACGTGTAAACTGGTGAAATCAGATAACATACTAAATAAAGAATTCCAGAAATGTTTTGGAAAAAGATAAATACAGTAACTATGGCATTTTCTCTAAGGGACTTAAGCATTCTCAGATTTTTGTACCTTTGGGGGATCTTGGAACCAATCCACCGTGGATACCTAAGGACCATGTTAAACCAACTCAAAACCTGTCAAAAATATAAACATGCAATTCACAGAAGATTATGCAACTGGCTAATGGTTTAGTTTTTAGGGCAATAATTATTCAAAATGAAACACTGGGGATTTTGGGGAAAGTTATTTAGGTATTGATTTCAATTTAAAGTGTCCATAATCTGATAATCTACTACCCAACAACACCGTCTGTCTAGAATTTTATCCTACTTAAATAAAAGGATGATTACATCAATATATTCATTAAAATTAAAAGAAGAAGAGGAGAAGGAGAAGGAATTGGTGGAGGAGGAGGAGAGAAAAGAAAATAAAAGAGAAAATAACTGCAAACAAATGCGCATCAGTGGAGGGAGGGAATGGATGGAAGAGAACATTAAACTGTAGTACAGCCATAAAACCACAGTCTGAACACTGGAGCACTATACTGTACAAAGAAGAGACATAATTGTATATGTCTCCATTGTTTACCATTTGAGGTTGAATGACGATGTACCTGACATACATTGAAAGAAAGAAAATGCATTGTCACAGTTTGGAAGCACATATATTATGTCCATAATTCTGGTTATATCAGGGTGCTCAGGTTGGGAGGAACTTGAAGAGATAGTGGATGATTTAGAAAGCCTTTAAGCAAGAATATCTTTTCTAAACATGACACAAACATAAGACGACATAAAGTGAAATATGAATAAATTTAACTACTTGATAAATTGAACCACATCAAAACAGAGTGGCAAAAATATCAAAGCAAAAGTAAAAAAAAAAAAACAAAAAAAAAACACTGAAAACTCTTTGTAACCCATATGACAGAGAAAGGCTTTTATCTCCATTTTTTGAAGCGCTCTTACAAATCAAAAAGAAAATTAAATGATCAGAGAAAAGCACAAGGTTATGAACATACAGTACATAAAATAACTAGATATTCAGATTTCAGGTCTATTTTCCCATGTAAGAAGCTATAAATAGTTGAATAAAAAGTGGTTTTCCCGACCCAAATGGCCTTTTTTTTTTTAAAGAAAGAACTAGAACAGCTTATTTCATAAATTTTATCAGAAAAAAATATGTAGGACTTTTAATAATTTGTGAATGAATAAATAAAATTATATTTTATTTTGCTATTATGTGATTGTGAAATATCATTTTAATCCAATTTAGTGAAATTCCAAACAATATCTGCAAAGGTTCTTACTACAGGAATAATTACTGGTAAGATAAAAAATAAATAAAACACAAGACCTGCCTTCTAAGAACATAATTTACTAACAGTTGCTATGTCAGTTACCTAACTGTAATATAAGGTTAAGTTGGGTAAATGCTTCAATGGAAGTAAAGGGAGAGAGTCCTATTGAATTTAGGGAGAAACAAGAACCTAATTCTGAAATGCATCAGGGAATTAAAATCACCCTCCATGGCCTTTGACAGGCTGATACTGAGAATAAAATGTGATTTGTAAAACGGTACCAATAGTCATTTACTCAAAAATATAGCTTATGTTATTAAGGGGCTGTATCATTGGTGTTTTATCAGGAAAGTAGAAACTACTCTAATTATTTTAAGTGGAACTGCACTTAAGCAGGGGGATTATGTGTTGGCAAGACTTCTGGAAGGAGTAAAGGTCAGAGAAAGCCACCACCAGCTCTCCACTCCGCCACTGTCATTAACAGAATCTGGGCACCGCGGGTACAGAAATTGCACCCGCATCACTGATGCTTCTGGGGACAAGGTGGGTGTCTCTCAGGGAAGTTCCAGGATGCTACTGCCAACTCCCCAGGCTCGCTGAGAACCAGAGACTGAGCAGAGAGAGATTTGAAGGGATCTAAGAATCATACATTCATTTGTCCCTGAGGCCAGTGTCCCTTGCAGCATTTTACATAATTTGTTTATCTCTTGCTAGACTCAGTAAAGTCAGCCTTTCATCTAGGACAGCTCATGTTTAGTTTCTGTCACGTGCTGTCAGAGGAGTCTTGATTAATACGGGTCTCCTAGCCTTCACGGCATTTTCCCTTTGTTAAAAAAGTTTTTTCCCAACAAATCTGTCCGTTTTCCAGATGACTCCGTTTTTCTCCTCAGCCAGGGCCTCTATGGTAAGTATGGATCAGTGAGATATTTTCTTTTCAGAGTCAATCACAAATCTTGTATTTCTCAGAATCCCCAGATTTTCCTAATTCGCTTCAGGGCAGCATCCTTCAGTGGTAAGGACAGAGACCTTGGCGGTGTCCCGCCCTCTGGTGGCCTTGGGCAGGTGAGCTGTCTGCTCTAACTCCGGATGCCTCATTTCAGATGGAACTGATAATTCCAGCTTTTTGTAAGGATTCGATGGCACACTGCATGCAAAGAGCTTGGTGCACTAAATGCACGTGGTGAATGACAAGTGGCCAATGTTGTCATGACTCCCCTTTTGCCAGTGTTCAAAGGTGAGAAAATATTCTGTAAAGTGGGGTGAATATGATTAAGGACTAAGGAAGGAAAAACTTAGAAGATATCGGTCATCAAATATCTTCCATCTCCCTACTTTCATAAGCAATATTCTCCCTCTCCCACGGCTTGAATTAAAACCTAGAGGCTAGATTGTGGTTAAGAAGATGCGCAGCAGAACCAGGAATGTTTAGGTCTTATACCAACCCTTGGATGGGATGTGTGATTTTAGGGAAGCAGTTTAATTCCCAACCCTATTTCGATTTCTTTGTATGCAATCAGGGATTATAATCATTCCTACTTTGCGTCTTCGTAAGAAGATTAAATGATATGAGGTAGGAAAGATATTCAACAGAGTCCCTAGTACAAAATCAATGCCCAGCGAATCATAACTAATACCTTCAGCATCCTCATCGTCATTATTAATTCACCTTAACATATTCTTTTACGAATAGAATTGAAGTAACTTCTGAAAGAAAGGGAAACAGAAACACAAGAAATTTGGGCTTATGTTTTTATTTTTAGTAAAGATGTCTAGAAGTGATAGTCTCAGAAAACAATAGATAAATGGGAAAAAATAGTTCATTTTATTTCTACCTAACTCTTACTATTCATAAAAAAATCACCTGGGGTAATTTTTGAAAACAACTTTGAAAAAGGGCTTTTGTGTAGCTCCAACTCAGCCCACCCCTTAGCCAATAGCCTCAGGTCTCCACCGATGAGGCTTGGCTAGTATTTTTTTTTAATAGTTCACATTTTAAAATGAAACAAGGATTGAGAACCACTGACCTCAATCTCATTTATGTGATCCTCTCCCTGCCAAATTTCAAAAAGAAGGAAAATGGTCCATGATGTGGTGAAAATACCAATGGGAATGCTGTCAGGGAACTAGGTGCCGGCTACGTCACTGACTATATCGTCCTACAAAAATTAAAACTTCCCCATCTCTCAGCATGAAAAGATGTCCAATAAATTACTTGAAATGTTATAAGTACAAGAAAGAGTTATTACATTATCTGGTTGAGTTTTCAGATCAATAATTGCATGACTGTTGAAAATGAAAGTGGAACTTTGGGGCAGAAATGGGAGGTGGGAAATTTTGAAGCCTCGATTATACAGACATTTAGGGTAGATGAGGGTACTTAGCCATTATTTAAATATTTCCCTACTTTTGTTGTGCATGATACATAATGTTTAAGTCAAGTCTCTATTACAGAAGTTTTGCTGTTTGAAGAGATAATAACAACAACCTGAGCTCAATTTTCCGAGCAAATCTGGATCAGGCCTTTCATGGCATTTTACTGCCTCACTCTGCCATTAAAAAATCTCTCCATAAAGGACCTTGATGTAAATGCTAATAATGGTATTTTCATTTTAGTCTAGCTAACTGAGGAATACAATGATGGTTCCCCACTTAAAATAAATTGTTATTTCAGGAAACCAATGAGAAAAAAACTCGTCCTCAGGCTATATAACCTCTGAAATCCTAATACTTTGACAGTGCCTTATTCTAACTATATAATCAGGCCTTTTTTCTGTAGATAAATTTCTCATCATTAGTAAACCCAACCTTTGGTTCTGCTATATAATCCTGTCAGCATAATTAGAAATAATGGATGTCATATTGTTTAATACAAATCAAAACAATATTTGTGATCAAGAGAATACATTACAATATATAAAAACATCTGACAGGCATCCTGATGGTTTTTTCCTTTATTTATGTTGGCATTTTTCTAGGCCCTAAGGTAAATAAATACAATATAAAATAATATAAATAAAAATAGAAAATAAATATTAACATGAAAGTTTGATACAACATTGTAAATCAAGTATACTTCAATAAAAATTAATTTTTAAAAGTTTGAATTTAGGGCTTCCCTGGTGGCGCAGTGGTTGAGAGTCCGCCTGCCGATGCAGGGGACACGGGTTCGTGCCCCGGTCCGGGAGGATCCCACATGCCGCGGAGCGGCTGGGCCTGTGAGCCATGGCCGCTGAGCCTGCGCGTCCGGAGCCTGTGCTCCGCAAACGGAGAGGCCACAACACTGAGAGGCCCGCGTACCGCAAAAACAAAAAGTTTGAATTTATTTATAATTCAACTATGTATCTATTATCTAACTCTATTTATATAGATAGCTATGTAACATACAGATATATAGAGAGATATTTGTACAGATATAGAGATTTTTGTTTAGATATATATACACATTGTATATACAGATGTAGCTAGATATTTATATAAATATAGAGAGAGATAGATTTATGTCTATCCATCTTAGACAGGTCTGTTATATCTTGCACACCTTAAATATTATAAATAGTGCGCATTTATAACTTTCTTTAATCCCTTACTGATAATTATGTCAAAGTTTAAAATCAGTGTAAGAAATGAGAAGTGGGCACAGTGACAACATGAAGCAGTGCCCAGCGTCTCTGTCATCTCGCGACTGCACAGATCGAAGTTTGAAGGCCTCACTATTGCCCCGTTACTCGGATTTCCCTTTCATGGTCTCTCCTGAGGCTCCTGGCTTCCTTTTGCTTGGAAGCCCTGAGCCAACGTGAAGACCTGAAAAGATCTAAACTATTAAGCTTTCCTCCAGTGTCTTCTCTTTCCCTCACCTTTCTCCAGTGGACTCAGTACCACCTTCTGTTACTGATTTCTCCTGTGTCTGGAGGAAAATCCACCTGTTACTCACATGTTACACTGAAACTTGTTGTAGACTCACAGGCATAGACAACAGACTTCTGGTTGCCAAGGGGGGAAGGGGGAGGGGAGGGATGGATCGAGAGTTTGGAATTAGCAGGTGCAAACTATTATATATAGGATGGATAAACAGCAAGGTCCTACCATATAGCACAGGGAACTGTATTCAATATCTTGGGATAAACCATAACGGAAAAGAATATGAAAAGGGATATATATATCTATAACTGAGTCACTTTGCTGTACAACAGAAATTAACATAACCTTGTAAATCAACTATACTTCAATAAAATTAAAAAAATAAAACCGTGTTAAGTACATATAAGTGTTAAGTACATATCTGACTACCTGACTAACCTGATGTAGATCTCATCACTAAGTGGTGATGTTATGGAAAAACCCGAACGAACTTTTTGACCAACCCAATAGAATAGATTAACAACGAGGTCCTACTGTATAACACAGAGAGCTATATTCAATATCCTGTGACAGACCATAATGGAAAAGAATGTACATATTATAACCAAATCACTTTGCTGTACAGCAGAAATTAACACAACATTGTAAATCAACTATAGTTCAATTAAAAATAAAAAGAAAGTAAAAGAAAACTTGTTACCTCCTAAAACCAATGCTCTTTGATTAAAAAAATAGATCTGAACTGGAAACTTGCAACACAGCTACAAAACAAACCATTTCATGCAGATGAGTAATTATTATATTTTGGTCCAGTGACATAGGAAACTTTTCCCCCTTATTCTCTTAAAGCAGAAAATATGAATTCTGATATTATTAAACCGCAATTAGCAAGATGGAAAAAGGTCAGAGACTTAATTTGGATAATGAAGGTTTCAGATAAGAATGGGAAGTTCCTAACGTAAATGATGCATGTAGAGAAACATGGCCTAATTCAGAGAGTGGAGCTTTTCAGATAAGAGGTTCACATAATCAACTTCTCTGGGAGATGAATACGAATGCAGACGAAAATGCATTAAGGAAAGCAGTTAAGGATAGATTAGCAAAATACATAGATGAGAGAAAGATAGAGAGAGGCTCAACCAGATATATGGCAACATACTTCTTTCAATGAACACACATTGTATTTTCTTTACTTACTTACATTTTGCTTGAAAAAGAAAGCCCATATGCTGTTATAATATGAGGAATTTCTCACCGGCAGGGCCATTAAGGAACACAAGCTACTCGGAATAAAAATGTGCTTTACAATGAATACTGAGACACTTGCCCTTTGGTCCTCATGGACCTTAGTAAGGTTATTCTTGGTTCTGTTCCAAACCCTTTGCAATATTCTGAATTGTATTCAACACAGTATTTGTGTCCTTTTGTGTCCACAGTATTTTGTTGCCAAAATTAGCTGTTCAGTGTGGTCTATTCAGTTAAAAAATACATTCATGGAAAATAAAATATTAAGTAATTGAGTCAGCCTCTTCTTTATTAATTTTTGATAACATCACTTGTTCAAATAAATTTTGAAGGTTTTATAAATATCTTGTGTTTATTGAAGAGAAAAATAGTCTAATGGTGAGAAAATAACAATATCCTATGAATTCTCAGAATTGAGCCTTAAACACTCATTTTTTTATTAGCAAATCAGTCAGATCTATGTTTAATTTAGAAATATATATGAGGGTGAAATCATTCAGAGAATTAAGTTGGTTAAATAATACAGTCACAATAGATATATTATGTAAAATATTTAGCATAGTGTCAAGAAAATAGATTTTATACAAACATTAGCTTTTTCATCACATGCATATATACATCCATATGATTTTGTATTTTAAATAAACTTTGATACAACCTTATCCATCTAACTATATTTGTAATATTACATGTCCTTTTCTTTTAGGTTTGAGATTTTGCTAGTATGTGCTGTCTTGGGGATGGAAAGAAAAGTTTAATTCTGGGACAATATCAAGTATACAGGTTATGTTTACCTGTGTGTAGTTAGAGAATTATCCAGTTAACTCAAAATAAAGTCTTGACTTCACGTTTCATAACGCAGGCAAGGAGAATTGTTTTCTTTCATTTGCCAGGCAAAATTGTAATAAGAAACAGAAAATCTCTTTCTAGTTTTCATGCTTATTGCATTTTCTCTCAGGGTTTGTTTTCTACTGTGACAGCCTGAGACAGGAATTCTTGTGTGTATGAGTGACTGAGAGGATGTGCTCCTAGGAGAAAGTACAAGAGGGAAGAATAGAGCGCTGGAAAAATCCAAGCAAGATTGTGATCTCTCGTGCAGTTGAGAGTGGACCTGATCCCACAGGGAGCTCTGTAGTAAGATGTGCCCTTCCACTGGGGCAAGGGATAGAAGGCTCTTTTATTTCACTTTATTGGGTACCTGTGCCTAATAAGCCAAATGGCTTAATAATGTTGGAAATACATTTTATGTGGTGCCAGATGTCAAAATGGAACATAATGGCTACAAAATAAATGCTAAAGAGAGTCATCTTTAAATGAGTTATTCAGAGAAATGGAAAAAATCAAGGAAAGCTGCAAATAAGATTGCAGAGAGATGATAGGATTTATTTGAAGTTTGAAGTCAGGTAATCATTTTGATAAGGAGAGTGGTTGAGGAAACCCACAGAGGTCGTGGAAACAAATACTTGGAGAGTCAGAGAGATTTAATGATGAACCATCAACTGAAAATATCGGTATCTTTCAATGTCTTTTTAAGAGATGTCAAAGCAATTTGAGGTGAATTAGTTTTAGCACTTAATCAATAGTCATTATTCACAAGGAGCTCCTAGAAGAAACAAATAAAAAGGAATGTATTTTGACAGAGGATGTAAATAGGCAAACCATAGAAGAAAAAACATAGCTTGTCAATAAACTTGTGAAAATATACTCCACTTCATGACTAATCAGGGGAATGCAAATTAAAGCAATAAGACACTATTTCTCTCCTACTGAAAGAGTTGACAAAATAGAATTCTTTTATAATTATGGGCGATACGATATTCTCTCATAATGTCAGTGGAAATGTACACGGCTAAATTTTTGCAATATAAATTGATAACATCTATTACTGTTTTCACTGCACATAGCTATGATCCAGCAATCCAACTTCTAAGCATCTCTCCTGCATAAAAAAATATATATATACACATGCGTATATACACGTATATATCACATGTTACATTTATTCCTCTATTTCTCTCCCTATATTTATCTATTTCTCTCTCCTAAAATCCCCTGTGCTATACAATATATTCTTGTTGCTTATCTATTTTATACACAGTAGTTTGTATCTCTTAATGCCATAACCCTGACTTGCTCCTCTCCCCTTCCCTCTCCTCACTGGTAACTACTAATTTTGTTTTCTATATCTGTGAGTCTATTTCTGTTTTGCTATATACATGTGTTTGTATTATGTTTTAGAGTCCACATATAAGTGATATTGTAAAGTATTTGTCTTTCTCTGTTTGACTTATTTCATAAGCATAATATCCTGTAGGTCCACCCACATTGCTGCAAACGGCAGAATTTCATTCATTTTTATGGCTGAGTAATATTCCATGGTATGTGTATGTGTATGTGTATGTGTGTATATATATATATATATATATATATATATACACACACACACCACATCTTCTATATCCATTCATCTGTTGATGGGCACTTGGGTTGCTTTCATATCTGGGCTATTGTAGATAGTGCTGCTATGAGCATTGGGATGCATGTATAGTCTTGAATTAGTGTTTCCATTTTTCCCAGATATATACTCAGGAATGGAATTGCTGGATCATATGGTAGTTCTATTTTAAGTTTTTAGGAGCCTCTATACTGTTTTCCATAGTGGCTACACCAATTTACATTCCCACCAACAGTGTTTAAGGGCTCCCTTTCTCCACATTCTCTCCAATATTTGTTATTTGCAGACTTTTTGATGGTAGCCATTCTGACAGATGTGAGGTGACATCTCATTGTTGTTTTGATTTACATTTCTCTAATACTTAGCAATGTTGAGCATCTTTTCCTGTGCCTATTAGCCATCTGTATGTCTTCTTTGGAAAAAATTTCTATTCAGGTCTTCTGCTAATGTTTTGATTAGGTTTTTTTGACATTAAGTTGTATGAGCTGTTGCTATATTTTGTATATTAACCCCTTGTCAGTCACATCATTTGCAAATATTTTTTTCCATTCTGTAGGTTGTATTTTCGTTTTGTTAACTGTTTCCTTTGCTGTGCAAAAGCTTTTAAATTTAATTAGGTCCTATTTGTTTATTTTTGCTTTTATTTATTTTGCCTTAAGAGATAGATCCAAAAATATATTGCTATAATTTATTTCAGAGTGGTCTGCCTAATGCTCTCTTCTAGTTTTATGGTTTCAGGTCTTATCTTTAAGTCTTTTTGTATATGGTGTGAGAAAATGTTCTGAACTTATTGTTTTACATGTAGCTGTCCAATTTTCCCTGCACCACTTATTGAAGAGATTGTCTTTTCTCCATTGTATATTCTTGCCTCCTTTGTTATAGATTAGTTGATCATAGGTGCATGGGTTTATTTCTGGGCTATCTGTTCTGATCCACTGATCTATGTGTCTGTTTTTGTGCAAGTACCATGCTGTTTTGATTACTGTAGCTTCATAATATAGTCTGAAGTCTGGGAGGGTGATACCTCCAGCTTTGTCCTTTTGTCTCAACATTACTTTGGCAATTCTGGCTTTTGTGGTTCCATATAAGTTTTAGGATTATTTGTTCTAGCTCTGTGAAAAATGTCCTGGCTATTTTGATAAGGACTGTATTAAATCTGCAGATTGCTTGGGGTAGTATGGTTTAAACAATATTAATTCTTCCAATCCAAGAGCATGAGATAAATTTGAATTGTTTTTATCATCTTCAATTTCCTTCATTAATATTTTATAGTTTTCAGAGTATAGGTCTTTAACCTCCTTAGTTAAATTTATTCCAAGGCAGTTTATTCTTTTTGATGTGATTTTAACTGATTTTTTAAAAAATTTCTCTCTCTGATAGTTCATTATTTGTGTATGGAAAGGTAACAGATTTATGTATACTAATCTTGTATCCTACAACTTTGCTGAATTCATCTATTAGTTCTAAGAGCTTTTGGGTAGAGACTTTGGTGTTTTCTATATAAAATGCCATGTCTTCTGCAAATAGTGACAATTTAAATTCCTCCTTTCCAATTTGAATGCCTTTTATTTCTTTCTCTTGTCTGATTGCTGTATCTAGGACTTCCAGTACTATGTTCAACAGAAGTGGCAAGAGAGGGCATCCTTGTCTTGTTCCTGAATTTAGAGGAAAGGCTTTTAGCTTTTGACCATTGAGTATGACATTAGCTGTGGGCTTATCATAAATGGCCTTTATTACGTTGAGGTATGTTCCCTCTGTATCTACTTTGATGAGAATGTTTACCATGAATGGATGTTGAATTTTGTCAAATGCTTCGTCTGTGTCTATCGAGATGATCATATGATTTTTACCCTTCCTTTTATTAATATGGTGTGTCACATTCTTTGATTTGTAAATGTCAAACCATCCTTGTGTCCTTGGAATAAATCCATCAGTTATTTTTAAGCGGTTCTGAAAGGGTGAATTTGGAGATGAGAGCCAATAAATTGATAACTGCACATTATGCAAGGTAATAAATCCCTTTTTACTTAAGTCATTAATACCTAGGATTCCTACTTCTCTCATCTGAAAGCATACTACTTACTATAGAAATGGCTTGAGTATTGTGATGTATTGTGTCCCTCAAATATAATAGATACACAGCGTTATAAAACTGTTAGCTGAATGTTTGGCTTAAAAGGATGAGAAATATTTAAATTAAGTATTTTTGTTTATATATATATATATATATATATATATATATATATATATATATATATATATATATTTGTTGTTGTTGTTGCGGTACGCGGGCCTCTCACTGCTGTGGCCTCTCCCGTTGTGGAGCACAGGCTCCGGACGCGCAGGCTCAGCGGCCATGGCTCACAGGCCCAGCCGCTCCGTGGCATGTGGGATCCTCCCAGGCCGGGGCACGAACCCGTGTCCCCTGCATCGGCAGGCGGACTCTCAACCACTGTGCCACCAGGGAAGCCCTGTTTATATATTTTTGTTTTATTTATATTTCTGCAAAAATTTAAATAATTATTCCATTAGTTTAAAAGCTATATTCAAAACAAGTACAAATATAAAATCATAAGGTGATTTATTTTTAAGGAACAGTATTCAGGCAAAATGAATAGTTTTAAGGTCATGAGAAAATCACAAAACTTTTGTTTCAATTGTTATTGTCACATACAGATATACATTATAATTGTCTCACAGTTGTCTGTGTATCATTCAATTCTTGTAGGAAGTTTGCGTTTTATCTATTCTGCTATTTTTTGTTATGTACTTTTGTCACAAGACCAAATGGAACAAAAAATAAAATCTCGGATAATATTATATCAAAATCAAACCTTTGAGATAATGAACGCTCCTTTTAAAAGTTAAGATATTTGACCTAAAGATAAAATTATCAAAGTTTTCATAGCATGTTGACTGGTTTTGTGGTTGCCCCCATCCAAGAAAAATATGTTGCCTTTCTCCTACATTATATTATCAAATATATCAAACAAAAGTTGATAAGGCAGATTCGAACATTTTATAATGGTAAGATCTCAAGCTAAGAACTCATATATCTTATATTACAAACAGAAACAGTGAAATTTTCTCAGAGGAAAAATGGGTATGTAATTGCACTTAGATGATCATGATAGAAATACTTGCAATGATATTTCAATAAATGAAGCATGGGAGAGTCCAAGTACCCATTGAATATATCAAATTTCTGAAACTGCTATTCACGTTTGGTGAAGAAAAGGTAGTATCAGCATCAGTGCTGAACTTAGGAATAATATATACCTAATGTGACTGTGCATTTAGGAAACAGAATAGTATGCTTTCATGCTTCATCACTTCATGTTTTAAGGAAATTTTCTCTTGGAAGTCTAGCATACGTGTCAAATAGAATATGATCTTTGTGAATTTAACGTAAATGAAAAATGAATACATGATTGTATTTCCAGTTATAGATTTACATGAAGATTTCTAATGACAGAAAAGTGAGGCACATGAAACTTATAATATAGCTCATTTTTGAGCTCCATGCATCCAATACTTCCTAGAGTTTGTATTTTTAATCCAAAAATAAATAAATTCAAGTTTACAGAGCTTTTATTCATCATCAGGACACCCTTGTGTATTAGTCAGTGTTCTCCTAAGAAACAGAACCAATAGGGGATGTATACTGAATATATGTATTCATTATAGATACATCCATACTGAAGAGAAGCGAGGGACAGAGACAGAGACGAAGAGAGAAAGAGAGGCAGATTTGTTATAGAAATTGGCTCACTTGATTATGCAGGCCAAGAAGTCCCATGATCTGCCATCTGCAAACTGGAAAACCAGAAAAGCAAATGGTGTAATGATTTAGTTCAAGTCTGAAGGCCTAAGAACCAGGAACTCTGATGTGCGATGGCAGGAGAAGATGGGTGTCCCAGCTCAAAAAGAGATCAAATTCTCCCTTCCTCTGCCTTTTTGTTCTATTCAGGCTCTCAGTGGATTGGGTGAGGTCCACCTGCACTAGTGACAGTGACCTTTACTCATTCTACCAATTCACATACTAATCTCTTCCAAAAACACTGTCACAGGCACACCCAGAAATAATGTTCACCAGCTATCTGGGCATCCTTTAACTCAGTCAAGTTGACATATAAAATTAACCATCACACCCTGCATTTACATACTTTATAATAAATATATGACATTTTCACACTTATATTTAGGCAATATTAATTTTCCAGTACAAAGGATAAGGGAGTAACAATGCTTTATGTAAATAAGATATTTAAACCCATTTTAAAATTTGCTCTTTGCTTTTCTTACTGTTGTTTGCTTATTTGAGCTATGGTTATCAGTGTGTACCACTCTTTCTAAACACTTTGTGTAGCCTCTTACACTCATTCATTCTTATATAAGTCTCCATGATGAAGTTGATGACAGGACCAGAGTTCATTATGAAAACCTCTTAAAAATTACATTCTCTTTCTAATGGTATGGTGAGGCAGGTCTTTCATGCTGTGAGTAAATATTTAAAATATTATAATCAATACCATATAAATAATAATAGTATATTTGGATGGAGTTTCTCATTTTCATCTTGGTCTCTATGTCTACTTTTCTTTGCCATTAAAGTCTATTAGTCAACAAAATTTCATTGTTATCTTTCTGTCATTCTCGGTTCATTGCTGTTGCCACTTCCAACAAATTGTCAGCCATGTCAGCATTGTGTCTGGCTTCCTTTCAGCTATCACCTTCCTGACTGACACTTTTGACAGTTACTTAAGGCTTTTTGAAAAATTAGCATTAAAAAAAAAAGAAGCCTCCGACTTATTTGGAAAGGTTTGGCCTGTAAACAAAAGACACTAGAAAGTCATTCCAAATCTCTAAGTAGAAGAATGACGAGCCCTTTGCCAAGTCCAGGATGCTGTGGCAAGGGCTGTGAGGTGGAGGGTGTCACGTGAGGAACCAAATGGCGGGCAGCCGTAGTTGGAAATACAGATCACGTGTGGAATTAAGAGAGGCAAAAGACACTGTCCCACCATCAATGTCAGAGTCTGAGCACACACCTTTTCACTGTAGAATATGTGTTCTTAACTCCTGTAGCTGTAAATGAGTTTGCACATTTAATCTGTATTTCATAGTACTTGGTATGATTTGTGTATGCTAGTGTTCATGTACGTATATGTGCTCTTCATTGATGGGACTGAGGGATAGCCGTGCGGATCCATCAATCCCTGCCTGAGGATCTAGGATGCCTACTTAGGCATGTGACTGAACTACAATTTCTCTCCGTAAATGTAAGACTAAGGGGGGAATTGTTTATATATATAAGTTTTGAATTGAATTAGATAGTCTAGGTTGTTGGCCAATGGACAGAAGTAAGAATAAAGGTTGCTCTGGTGAAGAGGAATGAGTATTCTTTGTATGTGTGTGGAAAGAGGGGTCATGAAGTGGGGAGAACCAAACTAAAGTAAAATTTGGTTATTTGAGTTAGTAATAGCCATTAGTAATCACTATTACTTAATAGTCACTAAGTAATAACCAAAGTTGTTAAATAGTTGTTAAAAGTTCTCATTAAAATAAAAAAACCGTGAAAGTTCATGTGGAAGTGAGCCTGTGAGCCACAGGAGCCCAGAATTTTCTTGAAGGTTAGAGTGGGTGCTTCCCGTTTCCTTTTGTGTACGATTCAGGGTGTCTCAGAGAGGCCTCCAAAATGTGGAAAGAAGGGCCAATCAGAAAATGTTGGAGATCTAGGAATTGTGCCAGAAGTTCAGCACATGGTATATAGAATCCACCAAGGTGACGCTCGGCAGGGAAAGCTTACTTCAGAGGATTGATCCACTAGATGAAATGTGGTACCTTAAGCAGTCGGCAAAAAAATGGCGTGACACTTGTCAATTTATTGGATGTAGAATGGCTAACGTACAATTCTAGGATGTGGTCTAAATAGCCTTGGGAGTCTCAAACCATGGGAGGAAAGGAACAAGGGCAATATTTGTGTCTGGGGTTCAAGTCTGCTGCACAGCTATTTGAATTAAAAGTTTTCCAAGATAAAGGTTTGAGTGATCGCAGGAAAGAATGTACAGCACAGTTATTTTCCCAGGTTTATGAGTTTATTTCTAAGGAAAAAGAAATTAATCGGCAGCCTTTTATATAGGCCCTAGGGTTACAAAAATTATAAAATATTTTTAACAAAGACATAAGTTCATGCTACAGCTGAGATTAAAAAGGAGTTAATTTCATCCCAGTGACCCTCAAATAACAAGAAATTAAGAGAACAACTTCAACTTCTAATAACTAGTACAAATCTAATACATTAGATTTGTAGTGTATTTTGTAGTTTGAAAGACACTTTCATTTTTCTCATTATATGCTCACCAAAATCCTTCATAATAAGTGAGATCAGCATCATTATCATCTTCTTCATCATTCCCCCTTCATTTTCAGAAGGATGGGTAATTACCAACAAATTAAAGATGTCTTTGAGTTTAAGAATGGTGGAACTACTAATGCAGAGAGTAGATAAATAAGAGGGCTTAGAAAGAGGCTGCTGAGTTTTTCTTTTCATAAAGCACTATATTATTTCGAATTCTAATATGGCAAATATAACTGACAACACAATTACAAATTTTCTCTTTAGAATTCTAAGTGGCTCTTTAAGTTAGTAAAGATTTTTCCTGTGGTTCCAACCATAGAATGAAAAAAAAATGTCCTGGAAATAACCTAATGTTGATTTATACTGACATTATTTCAATTAAAATTGTATCGAAGATTAACAGTACACTGGATTTGTAGTCTTCTGTGAGTAAAATAATCTATGCAAAGAACAATTGATAATAATACAGATAACTGTGTGTGCGTGTGTGTGCGTGTAGTTCCCTCATAACTGTGACTCCTGAGGCTATCACCCATACTCATTTAAATCTAAAATTTACAAATATTTCTTATTCATTTCTCCTACTTTAAAGAGAAAACACTACCTTTATACATAATCTTTCATTTGCCTCTTTCACACTCAAGTCCTCATCAATTACATAATAGTTAAAGAGGAAATTTTATGATCCCAAACTTCATATGATCAGCCTGACTGAATGACACCTTGCTGTTTGTGATTACACTTTTCAACTGCAGCATTTCTTTAATTGTTGAGTCCCAAACCATTGACTCAGGAGACATACAATATGAGACAGATGAATGCGGTCAGATGTCACAAGACATCAGTTTGCATCAATACAGTTAAACAGCGAGAGCTTTGAGTGGAATTTGACAAGACTCCAAACGTGTAATAACTGTCTTAAAATTTACTTCCCTATAATCTGCTGTAATAAAGAAAATCACTTAGAAAGTTGTGAGAACTAACAGAGCGCCTTGTTCAATGCGAGTATCAGAATCCTTCTGGAATGTGAAGATCTGGCCTCCTCCAGCCTCATCCTCTGGCTAAAGGACTCCCATGGAGTGACATCATAGCACTCATGAGCCAGACGAGATAGTGTAGTCTCCGTTGCTTTTCGTAAGGCGGAAGATTCTAAACAACTGTATTCCAAGCCTGTCACTGCTTTGGGTGAGGCCGACACGATTGTTTTATTAAGGATTGCACCATTCCTCTTGTGAGTCAAGCTTTTTTTCTTGGTTGAGAAAGGTCTCCAGCAGAGAAGTCTGTTTCATAGTTTTCTCCTGCAACACTGAAAAGGCTATTAGTATTTAGTGTTTACTGAGGTGAATATTGTTTAAATTTGCATGAGACAATCCCTTTAAAAAACAACAAAGAGCTGATGATTACAATGTCTGCATTATGTTAAAACTGTTAATTTGCGGCAGCAATAATTTAGGATTTTAATTATAAGCTTGAAAAGCAGATTTGGCAATGTAGTTGGCACGACTAATGCTAATTTGTCCTTTAACGTTTATTGAAAGCAATATATCCAATGTAATTACAGTGCATGTCAAATAACCTACTATTTTATTGTTTTAATGTATGATCCCTTCATTTGCTAGATTAAGATGACTTACCATCTGTTAAGATTTCTGTTGTGCCATTTTTGGTGAGTTTTATATCACTTATCAACAATAAGAGATTATCTAGAGCATTTTTTTTCATTGATGCCATAATCATTTTCCTGATGCTTCTCCATTAAACTTCTCACCATGTGGTTGATCATGATTTTCTCTATGCTCATTACATCAAGGGTCATGTAACGCCCAATTACTAAATATCGCAAATGTTGTTGTGAATCCGATGTGTACTATCATAACAGACGTGAAATCAGTGCCGAGCACACAGTCCCTGGGTTGTTCTTCTCAGTAGAAACTAGCACAATTTTTCAAGCATTCTTACCTCCAAGATAACGATACTGTTTCTAGCCAAATTTGTTCTGAATTAACCTTCTGCTTTCTGCTCCATCATTACTGCTTTGTAAGGTTCGAAATACATTGCTAATCCAATGTGTATTCAACTTCATGAGATTGCATTCTTAATGTCCTTGGCTGGAGAGTCAATAAAATCTGTGGATGTAATTGAGCCTTTCGGTGCTCACTATAAAGTCCAATTAAAACTTTAAAATGTCATTCATGACAATTGTATGGAATCTCTTATTCTAATTTTTAATTATTAAATTTTAAAGTCACTGACAATTCTATAAATCAAGTTTCCCCTTTATTTCAGCCCAAACACGAACATGTTCTGATGAACTTAAATCAGTAAATTTTAAAGAGCGTGAAATTCTTCCATTTAAAAATGTGCCTTCCAATTTTATTTGTTTTTGCTCACAAGGATTTTTAATTGAGAGTAATTTTCCTTAATAGTTTTTGGTGTCAAATAACAGTTTACATGGTTACTCATCCTATCCTCGCTCAAAAAAGAAAGTCTTTGACACCTATATAGTATTCATATTTGTATTCTCACTAGATCAGTTTAGATAATTTGCAACTGTTTTACGTACATTGGAGTGAACTTTAACAAAACGTATCAGTCAGAAGGGTCATATACAATTGGATATTTAAATAAATTATTTAAAGCATGTATTTAAGTAATTATTTAAAAGAATAAATTATTTTAAACCAATAGCTGTTACGTGGAGCTGTTTAAAATGAACACATATTTAGAGGAAAATTAGTTTACAGAAAAGATCAATAAACGTATTTGATGATTATGTCATGGAAATTTAAAACAAACAAAAAAAACCCACTGAGGTAAAGCAAGCCTTATTCATTTAAAATAATGAACTTAAAAAAAATAAAATAAAATAATGAACTTGCTTTACAAAAGAGTGCAGTCTGAGCACGCTAGTGGTTCGTAATTGAGCTACCGTTCAATTAGCCCTTTTCAAAAAGGTGTCCTAGAAAATTTTACTTTAGATTTCTCCTGGAAGTAGCAAGGGCCTACTGTTGACTACAAAATGCAGTAACACTTCTGTGACCATTTTTGCAAAGCACCATGAGGCCTGCTACACAGCAGGGCACTACTTGCATGGTTCTATCTCTCTCTTACAAAGACTTAACAATCCTCGCCTTTGACCCAGTAGAATTAAGAGGGGAATATTTGCAATGGATTTAAGAAATATCACTAATTTACTGTAAGGAAAGAGCCTAAAGTTTGACTACTTTTAACCTAGGAAAAGTCAAGTAGGTTTATAAACTTCTTTCCTGAGAACTCAAGTAGGCTTATAAAATACAATAAGGGTTTCTATTTATTCATCATGCACAAAAATACACACATGCAATCATATACACACACTAGCACACACTTTTCTCTTTGGGACTGTATAGGCTTAGTATGAAAATATTAATGTAGTACTCATTTGTTATGTGTGTAACACTGTTTCATATACTATAGAGGAAGCAATGGTATTGGATGATTCATAAATATTAATTTCAGTGATGGCAATAATCTTTCAAAATAGTGATCATTAGTCTCACTTTATATTTCAAGAAACTAAGACTTAAAGAGATCATGGGACTTGCCCTTACCAACGTTCTGGAGATCACGTTGGCTGAGTTTCAAACTCCACATTTTCTCCCCATAGATTTCTGATAACTATGTTAAATACAATCATAGTACTCCAGTTTTTAACTAGTTATCATAGCCATGTTTTCTGATCATAGCTAGCATCCATTTCAATCACTCCTGTGAATGTATTAAATAATAAATTACTGTTCATAGAAGGAAAAATAAATTTTACCATTACCCTGAAATATTGCTTTTACATACATAATTAATCTGCATTTTCCAATGTAGATGTAAACAATTTTAAAAATGTAAAATATGGGAATTCCCTGGCGGTCCAGTGGTTACGACTCCACGCTTTCACTGCCGTGGGCCTGGGTTCAATCCCTGGTCGGGGAACTAATATGCCACAAACCGTGTGGCGTGGCCAATAAATAAATAAATAATAAAAATGTAAAATATGTTTTTTAAAAAAATCCTAAGACTGAAGAAACAGGACACTTAGTACTTTGCTTGAAGCACAGTTATGTACCCATTAGAAATGCTCGTTAGGTAAATGTGATACCTATGCATGGCAAATGGAAATTCACACACTATGTGGAGGTGATCTCCCCCCTCAACCCCCAGATTTCTATTGAGTCTTCTAAGTTCGCTAAGCACGTTAGAATCCCTCTGCTCATATTGGTATAAGAAACTATCCCGTTTGTATATACATTCATTATGGGAAGGCACAGTGATAATTAGCAGACATTTGCCTTTAAAGTAGCAAGGCTATTGGATATTCTCTCGTGCAAATAACATTGCGAGTTCAGACATTAAATAGAGGCATTGCCCAGGCATAGGTTGCCTCCTTATAAATTATTTGAGGAGGCACTTTAAAGGAAAAAATATGTTTGGCCCAGGAAAATACATTTAGCTAAAAGCACTTTTTAAAATAAGTATTAACAACAACAAAAAAATAAATAAATAAATAATAAAATAAGCATTAACAAATTAGCAGGCAATGCATCATTCCCATCTTACACTCTCAAGCACTTACTGCGGATGGACCTACAAATCACATAATCATCACTTTCCATACCTTCATCAAATGTCATGGCAACAGCTGTCGTAGTAACTCTGAGGATGCCTTAGGCTAAAGGAGACATCTGTTTGCTGACAACCTCAGATCAAATGACAAATGGGAGACAAAGATGTCAGTGCTTGGCAAGGTCAGAGGCCTTACCTATTTGTGAGTTTCAGTGGTAGACACAGGAGTTTTTCTTCATTTGATGGACAGACAGGAAAATGACTAAAGTAAAAGCAGTTAATGATGATGCTAATTCTTCTTCAATCAAAATTAAGTACGGTTTGGAAGGAAGACTGTTCTTTTGTGATGGACAGGTGTTGGCTCACACTTCTTTCACTTTGTGTTGACTTTCCTTGTACTTCAAAAATAATCAGATTTTTTCTGAGTCTGAACAGTGTAGAATTGGGGACAACAGATTTCATTTATTTTGAGACTTAAAGAGTTGTCTTTTTATTCTAATTTTAAAAGGCTTACTTAAAATGTTAGTTTGTTCAAACTAAGGAAAAACAATACTTTTATAGTTTTTAGTCCCTGAATGTGAACACTTTTTTAAGTGAAGATAGTCAATGTAAATATCAAGCACTTTAATTTCTTAGTACTTTTTATCAAAATTTTTAAAATGCAGTTGAGAGTTAGTTTGTTTTCTCTACCAAATCATTTTGAAGAATATTGTGCTGTTTCTTATATTGTTTCCTCCCAAAATGGCAGAAACAGATGCTGTGCAAAGGAAAAGTTCTCAATGCTCAAAGGAAGATGCCAGGAGCTTTTGCACATGGAGTTTCCATTTAGTTAGGTTTTATCAAGCCAGCTTGAGATGCCAGCCTTTAGTGAGAGAGTCTTGATGATAAAGAAAGATTACATAGAGTTTTTGTAGAGACGTGTTTTATCTTTGATAATCCCTGTGTTATTTTTGTAATATTTCTTGGCTATTTTATGCTTCATTTAAACATGCTTCTATGTTCCTTCATTGTTTTCTTTTTGTTTTTTATGGGTTGTTTTTTTTTTTTTTGCTTGAGTCTCATGCAATCAATTTCCTTTAATGACTTATTGGTACCATTAAATATTCATTAATTTTGACATCTAAATAGAGATTCCAGTGAGTTTAATGTGTGCAGAGGAACTTGTCAATTAGATGCACATGAAAATTAGTCCCTTTAAGAACACATTTTAGTCTTTTAATTAGCAACATTTATCTATGTATCCAATTCATAAAATCACTGATATATGGGGAAAATGCCAAAATAACTTTTTAAAAATAAGAACAAAAATTTTCCATGTATTTCTTCCTTTCCAGCTGTTCTCTTTAGGACCATTTTTGTTTAGATTTTCCTCACTTTTACTTGCTTTACTATTTAAAAAAATTTTTTTTCTTTCTATTTTATTCAATACATAATAGTCATAATATTATACAACCTTATCTTCTCAGTGATAGGGTAAAGTTAAATTTTGAGGCTCAGTTCAAAATCAGTCTGATGCACAGTTTTTGATGGATTAATAATATTGGTTCATTCATTTTGACATTCAGTATGAAATTAGTTAGTTTCCACTAAACTCCAAGTACAATACTAGAATCTGACAATAGCAGCAAGTGTGGGGAACAAAACTACCCATGCTGATCTCAACATTTAATTGAAGAATCACATACTTGAACAATATTAATATTTCTTTTTATAATGCAATAATCGAGTGAGTATAAAATGGTCAAAGCAAATTCACTTTGATTAAATGGTTTAGGAAAGATTCATTTGTGCTCCCTCTTAAATAGTTTGCTTTTTCTCTGTGTGATATACTAACTCATTCTCTTTCACTTTATAACTCTGTTTAAGAAATTAATAAAATATTTGAATTGTATCGCTTTTAACCAAGACTTCTTATGGTCTTGTTTCATTGAGTTAGATGCCCTGTGTTTCTTTAATTATTTTTCCAATGACAACAAAAAATCACGTAGTATTAGATGCCTAGATCTACATACGCTCATTCAAATTCTTAAAATGTGAGGCACAAGTTTGAATGAAAAAGTCAAGGGGTTTACTGACTAATTTAAAATATAGTAAAATCTTTACTTCTCTATTTTGTACATAAGACTGCTAACAATACTGCCTATAATTTACTAGTTTCTTTTAGAAGAATTTCTTAATTGAAGTATAGTTGATTTACAATGTTGTGTTAGTTTCAGGTATATAGCAAAGTGATTCAGTTTTATATATATATAGATATAGATATAGATGTAGGTATATATATACATATATAGGTTATTACAAAATATTGAGTATAGTTCCCTGTGCTATACAGTAGGTCCTTGTTGTTTATCTATTTTACATATAGTGGTGTGCATCTATTAATCCCAAATTCCCAATTTATGCCCCCCTCTTTCCCCTTTGGTAGCCATAAGTTTGTTTTCTATGTCTGTGAGTCTATTTCTGTTTTGTAAATAAGTTCATTTGTATCATTACACATATAAGCATTATCATATGATATTTGTCTTTCTCTGTCTGACTTCACTTATGATATGATATGATATGATATGATATAGAGTATGATAATCTCTAGGTCCATCCATGATCCTGCAAATGTCATTACTTCATTCATTTTTATGGCTGAGTAATATTCCATTGTAAATACACACCACATCTTCTTTATCCATTCATCTGTCGATGGACATTTAGGTTGCTTCCATGTCTTGGCTGCTGTAACTTCTTTTACAAGAATTTGTATCAATCTTCTTCATCTTCTACCATTCATGTAGATTTTTTTTCACCCACAGCAAGAACTTTGACTAGTCTGTGTTGCTTTCTTAATGTAACAACAAAGACCTCCATCCATGAGAGAAAATTTGGGGAAATATTGTCTTGTCAGTGGTCAAATGTAGCCCTGTGGGGTTTAACCAATCCCTGTTTCCAGGTGGTTTATGCATGATCTCTGAGTGCCCCAGGCAGGAAGAAGAATGAAGCACACATTTGACTCAAGGTGCTGTCACGTTGTACCTACATGAAGCAGAGCTGTTTGCTTCAGCAGTGACGGAGTGAGAGGTGAGGTCACAAAGATGTGAAATGGTACGTCTGAGATGTGATAAGATATTCTGTAGTCACTCAAAGAGAAAAAGGCAAAAGAGAAAAGACACAGAACAAGCAATTCCAGTAAACTAATAAGATGACAGTAAATAATTAGATGGTAGATTTAACCCCAAATATGTTAGTATTTAGTTTACATGTAAATGGGCTAAATACTGCAATGAACAGCAAACATTGTCAGACTAGACAAAAAGGAGGCAAAACAAAGACAACCATTTTGTTTACAAGAGACAGATATTTAATATAAGAATGCAGAACTTTTGGAATCATAAGGACCGAAAAAATGTAGCATACAAACATAAAAATAAAGTGGCATATCTCTAATCACTTTCGATAAAAGATAATTTAAGGCAAAAAAGTATTATTAGAGAGAAAGAAGATACGTCATAAGGCTGAAGGGTCAACTCAACCAGTATAGTTAGTATGTACATAATAATACATATCCAATAGAGATAAAGCACAAAATAGAATAACTTCAAGAAGTAGGCAAATCCATATTGATAGTGAGGGGTTTTATCACAGCTACCTCAGTAATCGATAAACGAATCAGATGTGTAAGATTATGGGATGTTAGAATGATACTATTAACACGTTAGACATGAACAGATTTAGTTCTACTCAGAGATGTGCAGTTTGCAAGATCACCTGGATCATTTGACAAAACTGACTATATTCTGAGCCCCCAAGAAAACTTTATCCAAGGGTAGTAAGAAGTGGTTGGGACTTCCTTCTCTGGAGTCGTTGTTGAGCATGGGGAGTGTTGTAATCTTCCCATTTCCGTTTTCAAGGAGGTGGGACATCTTGAAAAACATCTTTGCATTCTTTTCAGTGGTTGTTCTCTTACAAGAAATTTTGACCCTTTATCTGTTTACAAATAGAAATATCTATCAGCAAACTTCAATCAAGATCAAATGAAAAATATTAAAATAATTTTATTAAGTCTGTAAATACACATAGAGAATCTCTCCAGATAAAAACATCTCCACTTGAAACAATCTTCACACGCTTTAAAGCAGCATTGCTTGCCAGTAATTAGATACCTTTTCTAGCTTGTTGTTTCCTTACAAGCAGTTCTTATCTCTTCACTATTATAGAAATGGAAATTT
The DNA here is from genome assembly GCF_949987515.2 of Delphinus delphis. Lineage (NCBI taxonomy): Eukaryota > Metazoa > Chordata > Mammalia > Artiodactyla > Delphinidae > Delphinus > Delphinus delphis. Next base: position 70,959,572 of record NC_082700.1, read on the forward strand.
TAATTTCTCAGAATCATGGAAAAATGAATGTAATTAAAAAAATACACCCATGAAATGTAAGCGACCAACACAGTCTATGTTAAAAATACCTAAACATTTGTAAGCAAAGGTTAAATACTATTATGATAATATGGTTGAAACATTCAAAGAAATAACTGTGTTTAAATCTTCAGCAAACATTTTCAGAGTAGGAATTGTGTGAACCAGAATGCTGCATGCCATATTTCTACTTTCCCTGTTTGGGAAATAAAGTGAAATGATAAAACAATAAAATAAAATAAATCTATATGGCTTTAAAAACTACAACGTAAATCACCAGCACTCCTCAAATGGTAAATTTAACAAAATCACTTTCAGATTTCTAGATTAATTTTTGCTAACTATAATGCTTATAAAGCTGGATTGAAAAAAAATTAACATACCCACATATTATACTATTATATAATAAAATAAGCTTAGGGGATTATTTATCCATACCTATCCTCAATTTCCTGCTCAGCAAAGTAAAATTATTGGAAAAACATTGCAGTTCTTTTACTGTGGCTACTTTGTAATAAGTACAATTTCAAAAACCAACCTCACACTTTCCTAAATACTTACATACACACACAAACACACACGCTCATTCACATAACTTAGAAGGAACAGTAAAATAAAAGGGAAAAATATCCTTAGATAAGTAAGTCATCAATGTTTTTAATAAGGATGAAAGAGGGCATTTTGAAAATAAAGAATAACCATTGGAAAGTAATAACAGTTAATTTTTTTAAAAAAGGAAAATGACTGGAAGATAAGATTGAGGAAGCAATACAGAAAGTATAATAAAAAGACCAAAAAGATCAAATGAGAAGGAATATACTATATTTTTAAAGAATCAGTCCACTAGTTCCCAAAACTCAAATTGCAGATTCACCAAAAGAATAGAGAAAATAGAGGTGAAGAAATTATCAGGTCAGTAAGTCTAGGAAATTTCTGCAAATTGAAGGACATGAATTGTCTGACTTCTAAGGTCACCTAGTTCTCAGTCAATTAATGAAAATAGATTTATAATAAGGCCATTGTTCCCAACTTCAGTTCAATGGGATCAAAGATAATCCCCAAAGGCTTCCAGAGAAAATATTAACATAACTAAATATCAATATTTCAAAAGCAAAATTTGAAACTAGATATAAAGGAAATAATACCTTCAAAAGAACACGTCTTACTGAAGAAAAGGATTTCCCAACACTGATTCTATAGTCAGTCAGTTAAGCATGAGTCTACAATAAATATAATTTCATATATGCACTTCCTCAAATTTTCACCTTTATTCTCAAGATGTCCTCCATCCAAAAAAAGGAGCAAACCAAGGATCAGGAAGATACGAGATCCATTTAATGGAGAACTTTACATATAAGAAAGAAGAAAATGTCCATGTGTCTGAAATTGTTTAAAAGTGATGAGTGCAAGGAGATGATTTAATGGAAAGTGCATAAAAGTTAAACAAATAAAATTGTTAGACCATTATTAACTCCAGGAAACACAAAGGGATGCAAGGGGCATGTGATCTTAGAATACCACCTGTCTTTTTAAATTTTTTAACATCTTTATTGTAGTATAATTGCTTTACAGTGGTGTGTTAGTTTCTGCTGTATAACAAAGTGAATCAGCTATATGTATAAGTCTATCCCCATATCCCCTCCCTCTTGAGTCTCCCTCCCACCCTCCCTATCCCAAAGCACCGAGCTGATCTCCCTGTGCTATGTGGCTGCTTCCCACTAGCTCTCTATTTTACATTTGGTAGTGTATATATGTCCATGCCACTCTCTCACTTCGTCTAAGCTTACCCTTCCCCCTCCCCGTGTCCTTAAGTCCATTCTCTACATCTGCATCTTTATTCCTGTCCTGCCCCTAGGTTCTTCAGAACCATTTTTTCTTTTTAGATTCCTTATATATGTGTTAGCATGTGGTATTTGTTTTTCTCTTGCTGACTTACTTCACTCTGTATGACATACTCTAAGCCCATCTACCTCACTACAAATAACTCAATTTTGTTTCTTTTTATGGCTGAGTAATATTCCATTGTATATATGTGCCACATCTTCTTTATCCATTCATCTGTTGATGGATACTTAGGTTGCTTCCATGTCCTGGCTATTGTAAATAGAGCTGCAGTGAACATTGTGGTACATGACTCTTTTTGAATTATGGTTTTCTCAGGGTATATGCCCAGTGGTGGGATTGCTGGGTCATATGGTAGTTCTATTTGTAGTTTTTTAAGGAACCTCCATACTGTTCTCCATAGTGGCTGTATCAATGTACATTCCCACCAACAGTGCAAGAGGGTTCCCTTTTCTCCACACCCTCTCCAGCATTTATTGTTTGTAGTTTTTTGATGATGACCATTCTGACTGGTGTGAGGTGATACCTCATTGTAAGTTTGATTTGCATTTCTCTAATGATTAGTGATGTTGAGCATCCTTTCATGTGTTTGTTGGCAGTCTTTATATCTTCTTTGGAGAAATGTCTGTTTAGGTCTTCTGTCCATTTTTGGATTGGGTTGTTTGTTTTTTTGATATTGAGCTGCATGAGCTGCTTGTAAATTTTGGAGATTAATCCTTTGTCAGTTGCTTCATTTGCAAATACTTTCTCCCATTCTGAGGGTTGTCTTTTTGTCTCGTTTATGGTTTCCTTTGCTGTGCAAAAGCTTTTAAGTTTTGTTAGGTCCCATTTGTGTATTTTTGGTTTTATTTCCATTTCTCTAGGAGGTGGGTCAAAAAGGATCTTGCTGTGATTTACATCATAGAGAATACCACCTGTCTTACCTGAGATGATGCATAACTAGTCAATATGTAAACACCACATACTGTCTGGTCAAAATTAAGAAAACCGGTTTGGATGATGGAGAAGAGGAAGTGCGTTATTCATGTCGTTGATGTGACAGGGACAAATTCTCACTTTCCATAATTTGAAATCATTGTCACGTCACAACCTGAATAATCAAGAGCTAGTGGTACACAAATGATATTGAGGTGTGGAGTTAAATGCTTGACACAGGTTAGAACATTTTTCAAAGAAATTAATTCTGTGAGCTGGTACAAACTGGGAGGAGAGAAGACTGACTCTTCTTTCCATAATCATCTAAAATAATTTGAATTTTTAATGTTCTGTGCCTATGTATCTACTCAAAATATAACAACAAATAATTAAAGAAAAAATAGGGGAAGGTCATAGCATATTTAAGGAAAAGTTAAGAAAATAATTGAGTGCATAGGTGTATACAAAAATACTGTTCTTTTACGTGTGATAGCAAAGACCAACTGAGGGGCATGAGGATAAAAATAATCTCAACAACATCAAAAATTGAACTAAAACAAACAGTCTAGATATTTAGAAATATGGTTAGAGATATATGTAGACCTTGTATTAAAAAATACCCCCTTCACATCTACTATAAAAATACTATAAACATAATTTGGAAATATGAAAAATATTTGAAAATTTGGAGGGCTATACCAAATAATACTCTGATCACCATAGGACACTTTTCTTTCAGTGCCACAGAGAAACCGTACACATACCATACCACACAAACACAAGAAACTGGAAATACGTCCATAGTTTTAACAATGGCCATCTGTAACTGGAAAAGTAATAGGTACTTCTTGTTCCATTAATCATATTCTACATTTTATCATCTCTGTTGTATTTTTATGTGTGATACTATAAACCATGGGAAAGTTAAAGTGATTTCTATTACTATAATGTGTTCATATCTGTTTTTCCGTGGTGTTGATGTCAACTATACAATTAAAGGTCAGCTCTAAAGCAGCTTATATTTCTGTTTCTTAACTTTAAAAAGCCTAAGTTCTAGTGTAAAAGGAGCATCTTGATTTAATGAAAAAGCAAAAGCAAAAGTACATCTTCAATGCACGCCTGTAGGAAAGACTGCTGTGAGTTCTACCTAAAAAGATGATTTAAAATACAGTTGACATCAAAATACCATTGTATTTGCTTGATTCACTGTTTCTTGTTGATTGAAAAACCTTTTTTCATTTTTCCATTTGGTTCCATAACAAGGAATATATGTGAATAGTTATACTTTTTACATTCAATGGCCGTAAAAATTATGGCATTCCTTTGTGTGAGGTGAAAGTATAAGCTATTTACTGGTTTGTTGCTTATTATTTTTGTATTCATTTCTTAATATGTGGATTGCTCGATCCATTTGCAATTACTTTCCATAGATGTCATTTCCATTACCTAGCATAATGCAGCCATCGCAAAATGTCATTTCAGATGATGAAGTTATGAGTAGGCTACCAAAATAAATATACATGCGCTTATGAAGAACATAAATAATGGATTTTCAGATGTAAATTTGGATGCTAGCAGTAGAATCCTCAAACAGTTTATTTGTGGCCTCTTTTTGTGTGTGTGTGCGTGTCCTAAAAGGTAAATACATCAGAAAACGTTTGGCATCACCATGGATATCAGTCTTAAAATAACATCTAAATCTAGGCATTAGATTCATCAGACAAATAACATACACTAAAATTTGATCATTTTTCAAACATGTGTTACTGTTTTCTCCTTATCTGGCAATTTGATTCCTTTGACAGTTGCTGATTACCCACTACATATAAGGCATCATACTGAGGATTGTATAAGTAAACATAGATCGGTGAGGCCCAGCTCATAGCTGCCAATAACTCACAGTCTAGCTGGTGACCGTGATGAATGTAGAAACAATTATAATTCTGAAAAAGTATAGGTTTAGTGTGGAAAAGAGCCACAAAACACAATGAGGAAGGAGTTGAAAGAGAAGAATTCATGCCAGAGAATCGGGGTAACCTGTGGAATTTTGATTGAGGCTGAAGTCCTCCAAGATATGTAAGATTTTATGAAAATCTGGATTTGGTGATGTTAGATGCTCAGGCAGATGGAGTGTGAATAACCAAAGTCATGGTGATTATGGAGATTAAGTCTTTTATGGAGAATGGTAAGAAAATGATACATTCAGTACCTTGGTAACTAGCCATCTGTACTTGATAGGAAGCTTGGGTAGCATGCTGAAATCATACTCTTTTGGATGTAATAAGCTATATATACTGTAGAAAATTTGCAAGTATGTATAGTTGAATTCTGGCTCTGCCACTTAAGAGCAATTTGGACTTGGATCAGTCATTTAACCTTTATGAATTTGATTTATTTCTCCTGTAAAATAGGGATAATAGTCCCAACTAGTTGGTGAAAGAATAAAAGGTACAGTATGTAAGGTATCAAACACGGTAAGAGAACCCTAGAATATATTCAATATATGGAAGCTATTATTTTGACCACTTTATGTGTGAGGAAAGTTTGAAGTTCTTAATGGTTAAGTGACTTACCCAAGGCCGAGGCTGGTGAATGGGGAAGCCAGGACACTCTAATGAGGGTCATTATAGGTCTCCATGTGCTTTCTCTCGGGAAGATCACTTCATGAATTCTCTCGGTGTGTGCAATCGTTTGAAACGTTGACCTCACCCATGCCCATACTTTGCTCTGTCTTTCTGAATTCCTGCAACACACCCCTGGGTGCTTGATCTCCTCTGATGACAATGCCTCAGTGTTACATGGGATTAGAATTTCGGTCAGGGTGGAGAGTGGGGCAATGCAGCCTTGGATTGAATTCCTTCACATCCAAGACCTCTGGATCCTCCTACTCTGAAATCATTTTACAAAGGAGGGGCGACTGGTGTTAAGAATGACACATGGTCATTACAGTTGTCTTAGAGTAAAGAAAGTAAAGAAAACACTACCCTTTGCCACCATGAACAATGTATGTAAACCTATAGAAGTTCTCATGCAAAAGATTTAAGACAACTCGCTTCCAATCTCCAATTTAGAAAAGTAGACATTTTATAAACTACTTGTTCTATTCATAACCCACATCAAACAAGGCTTCAGTTAAATATATCAAAACATATGTTTGTACATATATATGTAAATGTTAAAGATATCTTTGTACTTTTCTATTAAAATTATACATTTAAAATATTATGTTATAAACTATGGAAGTGACAGAGGGAAGTTCTGTGTATTTATAAACCATTAGATTGTCCACATTTCCTTTATAAAATTTCTTTTTCTCCACAGTAAAATTTTTAGGAACAGTGTATGTCTTATTTGGAATATAATCTGTTATCAATACCAGAGATCTTTGCCCGATGTCTCTTTCTAGATTGTTTCAGTTGTTTGATATAGTATAAGTAAACCACATTTCTCTAAATCAAATATGGATATTCTAGAAGGCTCTTGTTCAGTAAACAGTATACTCTTTCCTTCTCGGGGGCTGTGCTTTTCGAAAATTAACTTTTAAGTACCTATAATCAAAAAGACATGTTGGGCTGCAAAGATCCTTCGAATATTGAAGGGAAGTGATAATGTGCTCTTAATTAATCCCGTTCGTTGAGGTGAAGTATACCAGGTCCAAACCTCTCCCAATTAAAAGGCTCACAGGCTGAGGCTGTGGGGTCCTTCCTAGTCCGGCACATCTCTTAGCCGAGCAGCTAAACTGAGTTACAGGGCAAAGTGGGAAGTAGGATCTGATGCTTCCGTTTCTGTGCAGAAGCCCATGTATATTAGTTCAGAAATCTGCCTCTGGATGTCATGATTGAGGGGAGCTCCTGGGTGCTGTTTACTGGAAGTTTGAACTCCGGTTAATAAACTCTTCTCAGCTGACAACACTGCTCTCATTTGCCCCGTGCTGAGCTGAGAGAAAATTTTAAAGTGCCTCAAGCAAGCAGGTAGCAAGTGGATGTTCAGGTTTAGCTCCCGTTGGTGAGCCCCACGTGGCAGCCCTGTTCTGAATACCAATCACGAGGATTAAAGAACAAAAAGCAGAACAAAAAGTGACTTAAGAAAATAAGGACATTGAAGATACTCAAATATCTTCAATATGTCATTTTCACATGGTGAGGTTGTAATCACTCTGCAAACTCCAAGACAGCTGTCCGTTTGCTCAGATTTCCCACCTTTGTCCCTCTCAAAACAAGACTGACCTGAACTTATAGTAAATGTGTTCAAAAATGGTATGATTTCAGAAAAGTCTTCAAAATAAATGACTCACCAACAGAGGGTCAATGCAATGCCCAAGAACTTTACAAGCTTAAAGCCCTAAAAATGCAAATCACCAGGGCAGGGACAGCAACAGACAGTTTAGCATGTGTGCTTCCATGTAGATGTACCGTGGCCAGTGTCACCTGCGGGCAGAGGCTCAGAGAAGCCTTGAGGGGGCACTGGGAGGGGCAAAGAGCATGGGAGGCAAAGCTAGGTGAACCATTAAAAAATATGTCCTCCTAGCTTATTCTTCCTCTAGAGCATGGCTATTGGACCCTTGGATGTGATTCCAAATTGAGAAGGGCAGCAGTTGTGAGATGCACAGCAGACTTCAAATACAGTACAAAAAATTGAAAGCAAAATCTCTCACCCTTAATTTTCTATGGATGACCTATTGAAATGATACCATTTTAGATATATTGGGTTGAATTAAACATATCATTAGAATTAATTTTGCTTGTTTCTTTTTCTTTGTTTAATGTGGCTTCTAGACAATTTGAAACCTCCTGTGTGGCTTGCATCGTATTTCTGCTGCATGGCGGTGCTCTGGGGGGCAATGGAAATGCTCTGAGGGGAACAGAGGTCAGTCTTTTCATCTCAATGGCCCTCACCATACTTATGGTACTTATGTCTAAAGAAGGGTTTATACAGAAAACTAGCTAGTATCAGGTGAGGCAGCCAGAACAAGGAAAAGCGTGGGACATCCCTTGAGAAGGAGATTTAGAAGATTATCTTTTGAGGAATGAGGTTTACAACAGAAAGGCTGGCCTCAGTTGGCTGGACATCCTACCAAAGGGTGGAGGAACCCCTGCAGGTTGAGTATTCAGGACACCGGGCAATCCACACTGACAACTGTGAGAGCTAGGTTGCCCTGACTGTCCATGTCTGTGACCAGTGCAGCTCCTCCAGAGGGAGGGTGGGGAGAAATGGGCCAGTGTGATAGGTAGCCCATGCCTAAATCTAAAAGTGAGCTTACAATTATTAACTTAAATATACATAATGCATAGTGGGGGGCAGCGTTCTCTGATTAACATATTTGCCTCAGAGTTTATATATATATATAAAGATTTAGTTTGGAAAAGAGATTTACGTACTCACACAGACTAATGACAGAGTCTGGAGCTCAGATTGAATCTTGTGGTCAGTCACTTTTTGCCTGCTGAGCTGTGTATCAGCTTTTGTGGAGAAAGATGTGTTTGACAGCCCAGTCTGGGACTGGAAACATTATACCCAGGGGGCCTGAGGATACTGGCATCCTCACAGCCACTTCTTTTTCTGCATTACTGGATGTTACCTGCCCCCAATAAGAAAGTGCAAGGGGAGTGTTCGTTTCTCAGAGAGGACACCAAGACAGGAAGGCCAGCTAAACTAATATTTCATATTCACACCCTAATCTTTTGAGATCCTCTCTCTACCATGCTACCAACACTGTCATTCTGTTTCTATTTTCCCTCTGATTAAAAACAATTAATGTCCTTCTGTCATAGTCAAGATTAGCAGAACAGAGCATGAATGTTTTTGTTATGAGCTAGTCTCCACCTACCTCACCAAACTCAATCCCTGTTCCTTCTCTAATAACTTTGTAACCCACCAAATTTCCCCAAGTGCTCAGCTCTTTCAAGCTTCTGCGTCTCTGCAAATGATGCAATGTTTTACTTCCATGCATTTCTTCCTTCCTCACCACATTTGACTTAGCTAACTACTGTGAACTGGGATGCCCACTCTTCCAGGAAGCCCTCTCTGAGCTCCACTGTCAGTCACCCCAGGCTTGGATAGGTATCCCATTTGCTTCTCCAGGATCATATACATGTTGTCATTATTGAATTAGCCACCAGCATGTCAGATACATCTCTTTACATATTTTTCTATCATAAGTGACTCCCAGATCCTAGAGTTAAAACATTATGGTTCAGTATTGTATTTTCATCTCCTAGCACAGAACCCCATCTGTAGTAAGGGCTCAGTAAAAGTTTACTGAGAAGAAGAAATTTAAAGGAATATGGAAATGCTCTTCCCGGTAAACGCTCAACAGGCATTTGAATCAGACCAAGTGACACATCTGCGTGTCACTGACTCGCCAACCTGAAGCATGTTATTTTGATTGCCAAGCATTGTTCTTAACAAAAATGGTAGCTCGTTGTCTTTCAAGAAAAGGCAATAAACAAAATGGTTGATCTCAGAATGACACATGTATGCAGAGAACTAAATATACAAATGGACCCTGATATACGAAACGATCCTAAAATAGCTCTGCGTGTAGGAATATATGAATCACACTATGTCGTCCTTAAATGGCGCTGCCTTGGCAGAGAAATGTCATGAAGTAAGTTGTGTAATAAATGGAAAAAACTATGAACTCAAGTTTAGCCCTCTGATTTTAGCTCCTGACAAATCTACTGAACTTCTGTTTCTCATTTACTTTAGCTTGTTTCTCTCTTCAGTTTCCATTGGACCTACCCTTCTCCCAATATAGATCCATATGGTGCTGTCTTTAAGAAAGCCTGGATAACGCAGAGCAGCCAAGTGGCTTTCCTCCCAGACTCTGTAGTCCGCTTAATACCTCGTGCATACCCACCAGATGCTTCCTCTTAGCTCTAAGAGGGTTGCTGAGAGGGAAATTCTTCAACTACTGTCTTATGTAACAACTGGCCATCTGTCCCGCCATTGCTCCAACAGGCTAGAGATTCAGGTTCCAGAAATTTCACATTCACAACATGCACGTTCAGTAAAGGTTTCAAAGATGTTTAGATTAACCATATTCTGCTGAATGCTGTTTACTAAAGAGGTTTTGAGACTTAGTGATCAAACCACAATAGAAAGCACAAAAAACGGTGCTGTCATTCATCCACACATGCAGCGATATATATTAATGAGTTCCTAATATGTAAAATACAAACTGTATGTTTATAAATATTGACACAAAATCAGCATACATATGACTACTGTTGGCTCTCGGGCTTGATCGAGAAGATTTTTGTATAAAATTTATTTTTTTCCACTGGTGTATAAGGATTAAAAATATTACAGATGTGACTGTAGACCCATTTTGAAAGAAGCCATGTGTATTATGTTTGAAAGCACCATTAACATAGAAACTAACTCTAAAAATATATCATACTTAATGAAGCAATACACTTCTTCTAACCAGGAATGTGAGATAGAGAGGAAAATAATTCGAAATGACTAAGATGGTGAAACCTGGCACATCTTGGACTTACTCTATATTAAGTGCTACTCTTATGTGACCCCCAAATTCAAGAAAAATATTGTTTGGCTTATTCTATGGGTGAGAAACCTGAAGTACATAAATAGCAAGTCACTTGACTGGAGTCACAAACTTATCAAGGAAATAGCAGACTCTCAATTAGAACACTGATTTTCAGCATAAATCTCAAACTTCTTTTTTTCTTTTTCTTTTTTAAACAGCTTTATTTAAGTATTACTGATAGCCAGGAAACTGAAAATATTGAAAGTATAAAATTTGATGTTGTAGCATAAATAATCATTTGTAAAAACATCACTATGATAAAAACTGTGAGCATACCAGTCCCCCCAGAATTTGTCATGATAAACATCAGTGACTCTTTCTTGTCTGACATCTTGCACTGGCATAATTGTCTTGAGATCCATCCATGTTGTAGCATGCACCAGTAGTCTATTATTTTTTTAAATTTCTGGGTATCATTCTGCTGTATAGATCTATAGCAATTTGTTTATCTATTCACCCTACTGATGGGTATTTGGGTGATTTAGAGTTTTGGGGTATTATAAGAAAATCTTTTATGAAATTCAGGTATACAGCTTTGTATGGACATATATTAATTTTCTCTTCCTGAATTATATAGGAGTGAAGTGATGTAATGCCAAATTGCATTCCAAAGTGATTGCACCATTTTATATCCACATCTGCTATGTATGAGTGTTCCTAATCCTGCAAATATCACTAAAACAAGGATAGTCAATTTAAAAAATTTAGCTGTTATAGTAGACATCTACTTGTATCTTGCTGTGGTTGTAATTTGCATTTCCCTATTATCCAAGATGTTAAGCATCTTTCCATGTGCTTATTTGCTGTCTCCGTAGTTTTCATGAAATGTCTATTCAAACTTTTGCTGATGTATTTTGTTATACATAACTGAATTTTGAAAATTCTGTATGTAATCTGGGTATAAGTCATTTATCAGATGAGATTTGTAGCCTTCTATAATGATGTCCCACAAATTTTCTAATATGGAGATCAGATCAGAAATAAATGAAAAAGAAATGAAGGAAATGATAACAAAGATCAATAAAACTAAAAGCTGGGTCTCTGAGAAGATAACCAAAATTGATAAACCATTAGCCAGACTCATCAGGAACAAAAGAGAGAAGATTCAAATCAACAGAATTAGAAATGAAAAAGGAGAAATAACAGACACTGCAGAAATACATATGATCATGAGAGATTACTACAAGCACCCATATGCAATAAAATGGACAACCTGGAAGAAAGCGACAAATTCTTAGAAAAGCACAACCTTCTGAAACTGAAGCCAGAAGAGATAGAAAATATAAACAGACCAATCAAGAAAATATAAAGAGACCAATCACAAGCACTGAAATTGAAACTGTGTTTAAAAATCTTCCTACAAACAAAAGCCCAGGACCAGATGGCTTCTATCAAACATTTAGTGAAGAGCTAACACCTATCCTTCTCAAACTCTTCCAAAATATAGCAGAGGGAGGAACACTCCCAAACTCATTCTATGAGGCCACCATCACTCTGATACCAAAACAAGAAAAAGATGTCACAAAGAAAGAAAACTACAGGCCAATATCACTGATGAACATAGATGCAAAAATCCTCAACAAAATACTAGCAAACAGATTCCAGCAGCACATTAAAAGGATCATGCACCATGATCAAATGGGGTTTATCCCAGGAATGCAAGGATTCTTCAATATATGCAAATCAATCAATGTGATACAACACATTAACAAATTAAGGAATAAAAACCATATTATCATCTCAATAGATGCAGAAAAAGCTTTCGACAAAACTCAACACCTATTTATGATAAAAACTCTCCAGAAAGTGGGCATAGAGGGAACCTAACTCAACATAATAAAGGCCATATATGACAAACCCACAGCCAACATTGTTCTCAATGGTGAAAAACTGAAACCATTTCCTCTAAGATCAAGAGCAAGACAAGGTTGCCCATTCTCACCACTATAATTAAACATAGTTTTAGAAGTTTTAGCCACAGCAATCAGAGAAGAAAAAGAAATAAGAGGAATCCAAATCAGAAAAGAAGAAGTAAAGCTGTCACTGTTTGCAGATGACATGATACTATACATAGAGAATCCTAAAGATGCTACCAGAAAACTACTAGAGCTAATCAATGAATTTGGTAAAGTAGCAGGATACAAAATTAATGCACAGAAATCTCTTGTATTCCTATATACTAACGATGAAAAATCTGAAGGAGAAATTAGGGGAACACTCCCACTTACCACTGCAACAAAAAGAATAAAATATCTAGGAATAAACCTACCTAAGGAGACGAAAGACCTGTATGCAGAAAACTGTAAGACACTGATGAAAGAAATTAAAGGCGATACAAATAGGTGGAGAGATATACTATGTTCTTGGATTGGAAGAATCAACATTGTGAAAATGACTCTACTACCCAAAGCAATCTACAGATTCAATGTGATCCCTATCAAACTACCAGTGGCATTTTTCACAGAACTAGAACAAAAAATTTCACAATTTGTATGGAAACACAAAAGACCCGAAATAACCAAAGCAATCTTGAGAAAGAAAACTGGAGCTGGAACAATCAGGCTCCCTGACTTCAGACTATACTGCAAAGCTACAGTAATCAAGACAGTGTGGTACTGGCACAAAAACAGAAATATAGATCAATGGAACAGGACAGAAAGCCCAGAGATAAACCCATGCGCGTATGGTCACCTTATTTTTGATAAAGGATGCAAGAATATACAATGGAGAAGACAGTCTCTTCAGTAAGTGGTGCTGGGAAAACTGGACAGGTAAATGTAAAAGAATGATATTAGAACACTACCTAACTCCATACAGAAAATAAATTCAAAATGGATTAAAGACCTAAGTGTAAGGCCAGACACTATAAAACTCTTAGACGAAAACATAGGCAGAACACTCTTTGACATAAATCACAGCAAGATCCTTTTTGACCTACCTCCTAGAGAAATGGAAATAAAAACAAAAATAAACAAATGGGACCTAATGAAACTTAAAAGCTTTTACACAACAAAGGAAACCATAAACAAGATGAAAAGACAACACTCAGAATGGGAGAAAATATTTGCAAATGAAGCAACTGACAAAGGATTAATCTCCAAAATTTACAAGCAGCTCATGCAGCTCAATATCAAAAATGCAAACAACCCAATCCAAAATTGGGCAGAAGACCTAAATAGACATTTCTCCAAAGAAGATATACAGACTGCTAACAAACACATGAAAGGATGCTCAATATCACTAATCATGAGAGAAATGCAAATCAAAGCTACAATGAGGTATCACCTCACACCAGTCAGCATGGCCATCATCAAAAAACTACAAACAATAAATGCTGGAGAGGGTGTGGAGAAAAGGGAACCCTCTTGCACTGCTGGTGGGAATGTAAATTGATACAGCCACTATGGAGAACAGTATGGAGGTTTCTTAAAAAACTAAAACTAGAATTACCATAGGACCCAGCAATCCCACCACTGGGCAAACCCTGAGAAAACCATAATTCAAAAAGAGTCATGTACCACAGTGTTCATTGCAGCACTATTTACAATAGCCAGGACATGGAAACACCCTAAATGTCCATCGACAGATGAATGGATAAAGAAGATGTGGCACATATATACAATGGAATATTACTCAGCCATAAAAAGAAATGAAATTGAGTTATTTGTAGTGAGGTGTTTGGACCTCAAGTCTGTCATACAGAGTGAAGTAAGTCAGAAAGAGAAAAACAAATACCGTATGCTAACACATATATATGGAATCTAAAAAAAAAGAAGGTTCTGACAAGCCTAGGGGCTGGACAGGAATAAAGATGCAGACGTAGAGAATGGTGAGGACACAGGGAGGGGGAAGGGAAAGCTGGGACGAAGTTAGAGAGTGGCATGAACTTATATATACTTCCAAATGTAAAGCAGATAGCTAGTGGGAAGCAGCCGCATAGCACAGGGAGATCAGCTCCGTGATTTGTGTCCACCTAGAGGGGTGGGATAGGGAGGGTGGGAAAGAGATGCAAGAGGGAGTGAATATGGCGATATATGTATATGTATAGCTGATTCACTTTGTTATAAAGCAGAAACTAACACAACATTGTAAAGCAATTATACTCCAATAAAGATGTTTAAAAAAAATCAATTTGCTACATTTGTGTGATATCTGGATTCTCTAATCCATTCTTTTGATACTAATTTGTCTGGCTTCACTCCAATAGCACACTGTGTTGATTGCAATAGCTTTTTAACCAGTCTTAAAACTGTTTAGCATAATTTCTTTACCTTTCTTCTGTTTCTAAATGGTATTAGCTCTTCTAATTTCCTTACCGCTCCGTTCACATATTGATTGAACCCATCAATTTGAGGACAGACCAGTATTGGTTCCCTTGCCAATTTCCTCTTGTTTTCATTGAAGCAGATCATTCTCTTCAAAGTCTATCATACACCTTAGGTGAAAAGCCAAAGCACATACTACTCAATGGAAGTATTCATATTTGCAGCTAAGTGAGGAGAAACTACAGAGAAGTACTTTCAGATCACCTGGGTGTTTTGCTGTTGTTAACAGTTGTTGTCTGTCTGTTTTAAAATTAATTCTATTGTCCAGACTTGAATTTCAATCCACACAAAACACATCTCTATGGATGGGGCCTGGGCATCTGAACCTTGTAACACCTTCCAAGGTAATTCTGATGTCCAGTATATGGGGAAGTGCTACTAGAAAAGGAAGTGGTGAAGTAAAGAGAGAGGCCATTGTATTTTCCTAAAAAGCATTTGCTACGAGTGCCACCCAAATTAGCAAGGTTTATGCTTGTCACGTATGTGCAGCATCACTGTGTCTGTCTACTGGCCTTGCAACACACAGGTCTTTCCTCCTCTTAATCACTTACAGGAGCAATTATCTCAACTGTCAAAGGTTCACAAAAGAATTTTCTTTAAAAGCTATTAAGACTTTTCTTTTCTTAATCGCTAACTAAGCTGACAACTTTATTCACAAGTAAATCATCTGCCCGGGGTATTTTCAGATTAGTTTTTGGTTCAATAAGTGGATGCGTTTCCGTAAAATGAAAGGGCACGGAAAATAACGACAGGAGAAAAATAAAGCTTTATGAAGTTACCATTTAAAAATTGCCCAGTTTACCATGAGCTTTCAGAAAGTTGCTCTATATTAACAAACACCAAGGCAAATTTCACCTCATTTATATTTCCAACATTTATTCTGAAGTCAGAGTAAATAGAATCAACTCATTCCCACCAAAACATAAGAAGGAAAATCTTTTTGTGTCCAGTTCTAATATTTTTCAGACCATTTTATGGTTCAAAACTAAGAAAATCATGGTGGATATGACTTAGTATACTTGATGCCTGGTTAAATGTTCATGCTTGAATACTCATGCATATATTTTGCATCAGGCATGCTTTAATTCATATTTTACTAACACACCTTCATTATAAATACAAATCTTGACTACTGTCCAGCCTCTTGGTAAATGACCTTAAGAAGAAAAACGCTGAGCTAATAATTTAACGTATTTGTACTTTTTGATCAGAAACCACTGGAATTCAACAAACTTTTATTCCATGAAGACAAGCACATTATTCAAAAAGCTCCCTTTGAAAGTTTCCTGTGTGAAAATTATCCTCTAAAAGTCTTTCTCTTGTTTGTGGTAAATATGTTGTCATGGACAAGGTATCAAATATAGTAGTAATTTCATTATGAAAATTACTACAACTGCATGATTTTGAGAGGCAAATTCAATTAACTGGGATTTTTTTTAAAGGAGTGTGAATGCATTCTAGTTTAAACATTATATACTGTTTGCTCATGAAAGCACTATTTGGGTGTTGCTAATTAAAGGTGCCACAGTCACGAAGAGAATCATCTTTGGGGATAAAGTAAAACAGATTTTAGATGGTTTCTGCTCATGGACTTTATCATCTAGATTTATATAAATTCACTGAACTCACTGCCTTGTAAAGTACATTGCATTATAGTTTCCATAAGAATATCACTTGTCTTTGTGTAGCAGAAAAGTGGCTATGGTAATGATTAGGCCAATATCACTTGTCATCGATAGCTCCCCACTTTCAAAGAAATAAAGTACTTTCGTGTGTAATATGTCATATAGTTTGGCAAATTAGCAATGTTCCTATGAAGAAAAACGTTATTTTCCCCAGTCTATTGGTAGAAAGGCCTAAAGAGGTTAAGTGGCTATAATACAAGTTGGAATTTGGGAGCAAAGTCAAACAGATCCAGGATTTTTTCTTAACTTTTTACTTTTACCTATGTATAGATTCACAGGAAGTTACAAAACTCCACAGACTGTGGTCCCTTATACCCTCCCGAGAACGTCCTCTAATATAATAATATCCTGCCTAGCCATCCTACAATATCAACAGCAGCAAACTGACTTTGGTATAGCATACAGAGCTTATTCAGATTCCGCCAGTTTCATATGTACTTGTTTATGTGTGAGGTGGGGATGAGCTTGTGGCAGTGGGTGTGTAATTCTGTGCAATTTTCTCCCATGTGTGGACTCCTGTGACACCACCAGAATCAAGATATAAAACTGTCCCTCCCCATAAGGCTCCCTCGGGCTACCCTTCCACCACCATCCCCCAACTACTGGCAACCGCTAATCTATTTGCCATTTGTACAGTTTTGTCAGTTTGAGAATGTTATATAGATGCAGTCTTACAGTATGATTCAAATATGCCTTTTGAGATTAGCTTTTCACACAACAGAATGTCCTTGAAAGAGCCATCCAAGTTGTGTATCAATAGTTCATTCCTTTTTATTGCCATGTACCATGGTATGTATGTGCCCCAGTATATTTAGCCATTCACCTACTGAGAGAAATTTTGGTTGTTCTCAGTATTTGACTATTATAAGCAAAGCCGATGAGCATGAGATCTGGGGTAGACATTAGTTTGCATGTCTCTGAGATAAATGCAGAAGTTCATTTGCTCAGTTGTATGAGTAGTTTTATAAGGGCATTTATGCAAACAGGCAGAAGTAGACAGTGCTGAATGGGGCAGAATTGTGTGTTGGGTAAGTCTTCTCTGAGACCAGCATGTCTTGGTTTTATGTACAAGATTCACTGTTTACTACTGATGGGGACCTCATTAATAAAATGGAGATTATAATGATAATGATGTTATTTCAATAGGTTCATTGTGATGATTGAATTAGTTAATTCATGCCAAGTTCTTAGAAACACGTCTGACACACAGTACCTTTTCAATAAATGTTAGCTATTATTATAATTTGCATGATCTTGGCCACCAAGATCTTTTAATTTTAAAAATTTTTCTTGGGCCATGCCACACAGCATGCGGGATCTTAGTTCCTCGACCAGAGCTTGAACCTGTGCCCCCTGCAGTGGAAACGCAGAGTCCTAACCACTGGACCACCAGGGAATTCCCCCTTGGCCACCAAGATTAAACATTACGTTTGTTAACTTGTTGAAGTTCTTCTCTTGTTAGTTAAATGTTCATGCTTGAATATAACTGATATTGTCTAATAATTTTTCTTATTGATTTGTTTTATTTTTATAACCATTTGGAAGTTCAAACGCAAATGTTTGAATTAATATTTAAAATAAATATTTATAAAAATCAACAATTAAACTTAAAAGTTCCTGGGATTTTTATCTTTTATAAAATTCACTAATTTTATGTTTGGCAGTACTACAAGACATACTGCGGGAGGGCTTTAATGAGCCAGCTGATATAGGGATGAAAAGTGTGGTGTCTAATTTTCCTTATGTCTGCACAATTTAATGGCAATCTGTCAAAATTAGCCAAACTTCTTCCTATTCAATACACTAGTGGTATTCAAATAATTGAAGTTATGGTTCCAGATAGAATATAAAAGTGTGTAGAATATAATGAAAAAGGAAACCTCAAAACCACCTTCAGAACATATTGAAACTTTTAAACATTTCTGAACTTTTAAAGAGTCCCTAGAGTAGAGAACAAAGTCTGGGGATAGTATTTTGAAATGAACAGACAGGAGTGCTCTCTGGCCATAATCCCTCAGGCCAAATATCCTATGTTCTTTGGCCTACAGCACCATTTCCAAGTTCTGTTTTGCTTAATTCCGGAGTGTTTAATGAAATGTGTTAAAGAGGAAATATTTGCTTTGGTGAGCTTATTCTTCTAACAGCTTCCCCAAACATCCAGATTATGTAGATACCATAAAACCTTTGTTATTATTACAAAAATGTTAGAAATTTGTATTTCTTAATGCCATTTGCAGCTACATGCATGGACCTAGAGATTATCATACAAAGCGAAGTAAGTCAGAAAGAGAAAGACAAATACCATATGATATCACTTATATGTGGAATCTAAAATATGACATGAATGAACTTATCTACCAACCAGAAAGAGACTCACAGACAGAGAGAACAGACTTGTGGTTGCCAAGTGGGTGGGAGATGGATTGGGAGTTTGGGACTAGCAGATGCAAACTCTTAGATATAGAACGGATAAACTGCAAGGTCCTGCTATAGAGTGCAGGGTACTATATTCAGTATCCTGTAATAGACCATAAGGACAAAAAATTTTGGATTTCTTATTCATTCATTTTACACATACAGTGAACGCCTACTATATATCAGGCACTACCCTGACCACTAGTATCACAGGTTGACCAAGAGAGTGAAGACTCTGCTTCCATGAGACTTATTCCATCAGGGAAACTGACACCTTACTGCTAAAAAAAGTAAATGGCTAAGAGGCATCATTTCAGGTAGTGAAATGGGTATTAGATGAGGGTGATTTGGCAGGGATGAGGGTGTCATAGAGAGTGGTCACGGAAGGCCTCTGTGACCAAGGACTGACAGAGAAGAAGCTCATGAGAACAGGGGGAATAAGGCTGTAATCATTTACAGAAGAGTTTTTCAACCGAGGAATAGAAAGTTGTAAGACTCAGAAGTGATAAGAATGCACGTTATACCTCAGTGATAAGATCATGCACAGTTTATCACACGAGGTTGTTTTAGTGCGTTCCAGCTGCTGTAATGAAATTACCATAGGCTGGGTGGCTTATGAACAACAGAAATATACTTCCTACAGTTTTGGGGCTGGGAAGTCGCTGGGAGATTAGGTATCTGGTGAGGACCCTCTCCCTGATTTGTGAATGTCTGTCTTCTTGCTGTAACCTCACATGTTGGAAGAGATGAGGGAGCTCTATGAGGCCTCTTTTATAGGGTACTTATCCCATTCCTGAGGACTTCACCATCAGGACCTAATCACGTCCCCAAGGACTCTCCTCTAAATATCATCACATTGGGGGTCAAGTTTCAACATATGAATTTTGGAAGGACACAAACATGAAGTGTGTACAGTGTTTTTAAGGCCATGTGAAAAACACAGAGAACAGTTTTGTAAGGCAGTTTCAAAAACATTTCTGAGATCCCAGTGAATGGTCTGCAGAGCTCATAGTATTAAAGGGCAAAGATGGGGAATAACTGATCAGGTTTACAGGCCTATCTTCCCTACTAGAATGTGCATTCCTCAAAGTCAAAAAGAGTGTCATTCATTTCTGAGTCCAAAAGACCATAGACTCGATGGGATAGGCCAAGCACCAAGTCAGTATTGGTTAAAAATCCCAGAGATTAATTTTGTTCCAAAGAACATGGTAGAGTTTGTGTTTCAACAGACTGTTACATATGGAATACCTGGTCACTCTAAGAAAAAAAATAGTTAAATTATAATTGTACCATTTTTTTCTCCTCTTGATTTCTCCTTAATGACCAAACTAGCTGCCACCAAAACACATGAACGAATGTTCCAACTCTGTTTACCTAGAAACGGAAGGAAGAGGAAAGCTTACTGGTTGGTACTGTT
The DNA here is from genome assembly GCF_949987515.2 of Delphinus delphis. Taxonomy (NCBI): domain Eukaryota; kingdom Metazoa; phylum Chordata; class Mammalia; order Artiodactyla; family Delphinidae; genus Delphinus; species Delphinus delphis. The sequence goes on from NC_082700.1 coordinate 70,979,762, forward strand.
AAATCCATATGACGAAGCTACTTTAATGACACCAAGCAGTATTTCCTAAGTAGTCATTAAAAATCTACTGATTAGTTGCCTAGAATATGTCAGGCAATGCCTAGGCACTGGGAATATGCAATGACGATGTCAGACAAGAATTCTGGAACTTACACTCTAATAGGATGAAATAAATGATCAACAGAAACATTTAACATAAGATCAGACGGCGTTAGGAAGGGAAATTATATATCTTTAAAAGGCTAGAGAGTGACTGGAATTTGGACTGCTGCTTTAAATACAAATGTTACTTGAATAAGGGTTTTACCAAATCAAGAGGCACATAGACAATTTCACAGTAACCATTAAAATTATAGAATGTAAAATTTTCAGATAGTGTTGGCAATAAAAGGAAATAATAAAAATGGGTCAATTCAGTAGAAAGTAGACAAAGACAAAAGTAGCCAAATGAAGTAGGAAAGGTAAGTAGAAAATGCATGATAATATATTGTACCAAAACTCACATACATCCATCATCGTAATAGATGAGACATACTTTACAAGACCTAAACAGTCATACTGAATTAAAATAAAATCTAGATGGTTTACTAGGGAATCAGATACATATAAAGATATGAAAATGTTCAAATCAAAAGGGTAAAAATATTATTCTAGAAGAATGAAATAAATCTGTCACAGCAACGTTAACTTTAGACTAAAGTAGACTTTGGGAAAAAAGTAATCCAAGGAAGATTTGGGATATTACATAATGGTGGAATACAAGTTATAAGAGCTGCAGACCACAGGACTTTGTAATCCAAGTAGATATGGGATGAGGTAAAAGAAGGAACTTGAGGGTGAATTGATAATGAGGGTTGTCATTTAGGTTATTGGGTGCTTTTCTTTGAAATGGGGTATCTGGAGGAATCACACAGCCTAAGCTAAGATACTGGTGCCAACCTCAAAATTTCCAGTGGGTTGCACGCGAGTGACTCACCAAAACACCCCAGGAAATTAGGAGTCAGCATCACACACCGGCCACTCCCAAAGGCACTGGTGCGGAAGCACTGCTGTGCAGTCCTGATCAATTACATCCTTGGCCTCTGATCTTCTCTGTTCTGGTCTCTCACATAGAGGGGTCAAGAATAGGAGGTATGGAGTGGGGCGGAGGCAAGTAAAGGAAAAAGGAAGAAGCTACCCACGTGCTGCTTTTCCTCTGGGGGCAGCCCTACTTAAGCATCTTGTGCAGAATAAGTCATAAGTTTTAAAAATAAATAATTTTCCGTTAGTCAAGAAAGAACTATGTGATGCGGATGCTTTCATGCTTGAGAGAGAGGCGAGGAGTTTTAACTTGGTGAGAGTGACTGTAAGACTCACCCACCCTTTCAGAGATGTCACTGAGCGGAGGATAATGAAAGATGCCCTAAATGAGATGTAAGGGTAGGAGGAGGGGCAGAAAAGCAGAAGGTTTAATTTACATTAGGCTCAGTCCAACTCATTTAAGAAAATGTTTTTAGTCCAAATACTTGAAAGGCTTAAGTAAATATTTGGGTATTAAACTGAATTGGTGGAACTTCTGTTTTAGGAATGTCTCTGATATTTGTCATGGCAAAATCATAAAAACCCAGATGGAGCAGCCCTACTGAACTTTCACACTTTTCTGTTGCTCTCTATTAAAATGAAGGATATCGTAGTCTTGACGACGGACATTAAATTTTTTAATCAGGGCTTTGGAAAACCATTTATTCATTAAACAAATATATCTTAAGTGACTTCTACATTTTAGGGAAAAGCAGAGGCACGTAGGATACATTAACAGGATGTAAACAAATACACCCTCTTTGCCCTCAGTGAGTTTACAGTACAGTAAATTTATCTACTGATGTCCAGACGCTCATTTAACTCTGTCTACCTACTGAATAAAAGAGCCCAAAGTCCAATTTTTGCAGTATTCCCTTTTTAGCTGCTTAACTTGTTTGCTCATTTTCAGAATACTTCCAGTGTATTTACTCCTTTCTCTACAAAGAAAGACAGACTGAAATACTGATTCAGTTGGGAGTCTCATGCATATAATATCAATGAGTCAGAGTTGGAAATTATTAAGCAACCTACTGCCAGGAACCTTTAATCTCAATTGGATGCTCAATGAACTTAAACGAATGACTCTTGTGCTTAATGGTGAATCAAAGGGACACATTTTCAGAACATGAAAAAATGTCAGAAGAACTGTCAGTTCACGTGTCATTTGGAATTTGACTTTTGACTTTATGTAGCTAGAATCAGCCTTATAGCATGTCATATATTTTCTATCTTGCATACTTTAAAACTTTTTTCAGGAACATACCAGGTTGTATTTGCCTCACCCAAATGAAACTGGCTCTTAAAGGAACCGGAATTTATATTTCCATGATCTGCAGTTTACTGCTGCATTTACGAGGAGGAATTGCCCCGGTTTTCCAGGCTCCGCTTTCTTTCCAATGCCTGATTTTTCCATCTGGTAGCCTGACGTCTAAGGCACTATCAGGTCACATATTTATAAACGGTACCACTTGGTAGGAGCAAGGTAGAGCAAGCTCAGACTTTTCCAGAAGTCCACAGAAGAATTCTCCTTGGCCTCATTGGTCCGAATTAAGAGATATACCTTGAATCATTCACTCTTAAAAGCGCTATATCGGCCAAAGTGTAGATATCTTGAAATCAGGAACCCTTCTGTGACAGAAGGGAAGAATGAAGTCGGGGCACAGACAACCAATGTCTGCTACTGTACAAAAAGAGAAAACAGCATTCATTTCACTCACGCACACATCTGACTTGGCCATTCATTTCAGTGGTAACGATAATTAAATTTCTTTTTTAGAAATTTAATTGGGTGATGAATTCTCAAATCTGGAAGTCTTTAAGAATAGTTTGTAGGAGATTTAAACTGAAGAATTAGAAGTTATAATAGGGTCTTTGGAGTCCCCTCCGATCCTGAGGTACTATAAAACATGTGATAATTACTATCTTTTTTTTTTTTAATTTTAAAGTTTCACAAATTGAATACTCTTTCGAGATCTTGCTTCTGCGGCCATAATTTAACTTTGTGGTGTCTCTGTATTGTTTCATTTATTTATTTGTTTACCGTTTCTTTAGAATATAGATGAAACAAGTGAAATAGAAGGGATCGTTATTTGGGAGACCTTGCCTTGCATGATATGTTTAAAGGTGAGAGACAGGTAGTATAAAAAAGGGATCGTCTGCCTTATGGTCACTTAGAAATCATGCAGGTTACCCCTGAGCATTAGACTGGAGTATTGGGCTTCTCCTCGTTTGCACAGTATTATCTAGACAGTCTCAAAACGATACAATATATCCTTATAATGTCAAAATTAAACAACATTTTCATCACAGTAAATATGCATAGTATCAATCTTTAGGCTTCTACTGCTGGGTTTGTGCAAAATTCAAAATATATATACACCTAGAAAGAACTCTAAACACTTGGAATACTGGAGGCCATCAACTGAATCAGCAATTTGCCAATATTAGCATTTTAAAAATAATTATCTCTGAAATAAATTGCATAGAAAGATGTTTAATAGTAATACTATATGCTTTTAAGGTTACACTGATGAGACAACACTTCAGAAAGGCATGTTCTATCAGCACTGAAAAGACAGCGGCACTGAGGACGGCATTGCTTCTCTGTCCTTAAATGTAAACACCAGGTTTCCTTAGGGTCTTGTTCAATAAGTGTTTCCAAATGGTAAAGTCTCTTGGTCATACTACATCTTGTAGCCAACATCTATATCACCTTTAGTTACTGGAAGCAAGGGTGATGGTTTCCAGTAGGTTTTGCATTTGAGTCATAATTTTGTGCATTCGTGTATTTTACTTTTAATTCAGGAAACATTTTTAGCTGTCGGTTATGCTAAGAAATCACAGTGCTAATTATATGGTATTTGGAAGAGCTGTATAAACTTGAGCGTGATTTTTTTTTCCCGCAGTTTCCTCATCTGCTAAGTAAGAATGTTTCTTACATCTTTGTGTGGTTTGGATTGAATTAGACAATAGCAATAGCAAGGATTCGCTAAATGGTATTTACCATAATCAGTATTGTTAGTACCAAGTAGATGACAGGACTTAACAACTAGGAGAATAAATGAAGATCTTTTCCATGGCAGACTGTTGTCACATGGTGCTGCAGAGCCAAGTAGGGAGAAAGAAAGCACATTCCCTCAGCTCTTGGAAAATTCTGGTGCTTGGAAAGGCCCCATCACCTCATCGTTGCTTTACATTTGTCTTGGTTATAAAAACAAAACAAAACACAAGCAAAACAAACAACCAAACAAAAACTGGTCTAAAGAGCATTAAAATTGACACTAAAATGGGAATAATGAAATTAAGGCAGCATTTCAGGGGAAAAGATTTCGCATAAAGGTCAGTAAAGTATAGGGTGATTTAGAAAAGTTTTCTCCAGTCAGAACACCTAATTTCAATTTCCAGTGTATTTCATCATAGTAGTCGTCTGTTTACTTTTTTTTAGGCTAAACAAGTTTTAAACTTGCAATGCCTCTATCATTGTAACTTAAATACAAATAGGAGAAGCCATAAAGAGTAATGAAAGTGTTCCCTCTCTATATACCTATAATATATATTCATATTCTGTTAACCACTTAAGTTAGACGACCACTGTGCTAGAGAGAAAATGAATATATATTGAAAATGATCTATATCTATATAAGTATAAATGACATGGCTAAAGGACAATTCCAAAGAAATGTATTAAATGTATTAATACATTTGTATTAAACAGCTCAAAGAAATGTATTAAGCAGCTGTGTAATAGAATATAGAACAGCGTGGACTGACTATGTATCTATGGTGGAGAAACTTAACAGAAAGACAAAGTGCTTTACAAATCCTATTAAGATCTTCCTTATTCTAGAGCTGTGTACTCCCTAGATCAGCAGTACCCATCACCAGGAAGCACGTTAATAACGCAGATTCTCAGACTCTATCTTGGATGTTCTGAGTCAGACACGCTGGGGGTGGGACCCCCAAATCTATGTTGAAACAATTGATTCTTATGGCCGCTCTTGCTAGAGAAAACTGGGAGAGTGGCTGTTGATAACACATCAGTTAAACCTTTAAATTGACAGGTGCACCATCCCTGTCCTTACCCAGAAGGACTTTATCCTCAATTACCAATCCACATTGCTGTGTCCTTGTCCCCTGTTTTGCCAATCTCACCTACTTCATCCCATGTCTCTGGATTCCCAATGAAACTCCACATTTCTTTTTATTTTATTCTGCATGACAAATTAAGTCTCTTTGTCATGTAGCCTTTCAATTAAAGCCAATCAAAATGACCAACCAAGGGATTCAGCTTAATAAAAGATAGTCTTCTTTCTAAGGAGTTTTATCATTTTTTAACATATCATCTGTTTTAAGTATATATATATATATATATATATATATATTTTTTTTTTTTACCACTGCTACTTGCCTTTCTTCCTCTCTGGGATGTGAGCTACTCTAGCTCACATCCCAGAGATGTGAGCTACTTCCTCTCTGGGACGTGAGCTACTCAGTTTTTGTTCATTTTTTTAAATAATTGGTGTCTCACAATGTTTGCCATAGAGTGAGTAGGCAACATTTGTGGTTGAGATGGCAAATTAATTGTCCAGTGATAAGGGTCTGAAACGGGAATTTGTTGTTTTGCACAAGTTTCTGATGACAGTCACTTATTCACATATATATATATTCATATAAATATGGATATAGATATGAGACCGAGAAATATACACACATTGGAAAGTATGTATACACAGCATTATATGTTTTTCTGTATCTATAACATGTGCAGTTTAATTTAGATACACCTATTCTAACATATCATTACATGCTATAAAAAGTCGCCTCCTCAGAGAAAGATTTCCTGATCGATCTATCTAACCTAGCCTATATCAGGTCCCACATTTATTCTGATTTATTTTTGTTGGAATACTTGTTAAGTGGGGGCATGAATATTGCTTATATTGTTTCTTTCTATAGCCCTATGGCCTAGAATAGTCTGTGACAGTTAATAAATGTTTAGTATTTGTGAATGGGAACTTTATGAATGAGGTGAATGAATTTGTTCATAGATAAATAAATTTTAAATAAAGCTAACCCTATGTTGATAACACACACATGGTCCTTGTATTGCATGACTTGAAATATTATCTGGAGTCCTATATATTTTATTAATTTCCCAAACTACTTCAATTTATTGGTGAAATAAAAAAAAATAGGTTGTGATACCCAACAGAACTTTCTTTTTTGGGTAAGTTCATTTGTTCAATTTTTCTCCAATTACGTTACACTTTCTTTTCCTTGTGTTAAATTTCTTTCATCCCTTGGGTTTGTCATGATATTTGGTTTGTTCTCCAATAATCTTCACATTTTTAACACTTCTAGGCAGTAACTGTAAAATTCTCCACATTTCATATACATCTCCAAGTAAAATTCTCCACATTTCATATACATCTCCAAGTAAAATTTTATTATTTCTGAAGCAGTACTATTACTTTACAGCACCTCTTCTCAATTCTTTCCTGAGAATTCTCACCACCTATAAACACATTATTCTTCCCAAGGCTCAGATTATCTAAGTATTCATATCTAAAGAAAAATTATTTTAAAAGCCTAATTATTATGGTTCAGAAAATCTAAAATCTTCAGGTCTCATGGCTTAACCAGATAGGGGGTTCTCACCACCTCACTGGGTACCAAGAAGTATGAAGAATGTTCACACAGAAATGACTGTAGGCCCAGGGTCCTCCTCATTTCCTCCTCTGCATTTCCTCCTCTGCATTTCCTCTACAGCTGCTTATGGCTGTTTTGTCTTCATCTTTGCCACATGGTCCCCCAGCTCCAGTTTTCTGTCAGCATCACAGGCAGTAAAAAAGCGGGAATGGACAAAAAACTAAAGGCGTATATTCACTGAATCAGTTTTACTCAAAAGCATTATGTTACAGTAACCCCAATTTATTAAATTGCAGTTACATCCCATTGGCCAGAACTGGGTCATAATTATCCTTCGCCTTAAGCGAGTCTGAGAGGAGGTGTGTCATGTTGACCAGACACACTGTCATTGAGAACAAAAATAGGGTTCTTTTAGAAAGGAAGAAGGTAGGTAACTACAGATGGCAGCCACAAAGAAGCATCTTAATCTAATGAATAGCACAGGTGATTACAGTTTTGATGAAATCCTTGTATAAATATATGTTTCTCTCCTTTTAAAAAAATCCTTCACCTAGACCACATAGCCACATTTGTCCTTTACTGATATTAATGGACTTTGCTCTACATAGAGTTTAGATGTCAATTGCATGCATAGAATGATGAGACCTCCCCAAACAATTAAGAAATAAAAATGAGGGGAACATGAAATCTCAAGGTAAGTCAGAATTCTTGTATTGGTTTTTCATTGTAATGTTGGCGAACTCATGTGCCATTACAGAATTCTGGTTTTTACAGAGCCCTGGCTTTTGCTTTTGTTTTTGTTTCTTCTCCTTTACAGATTTTTCAGGTGGTCTTAGGCTCTCCCAACAGACATTCTAGGGACCAACATATGAATCGAGTTGGACTATTAATCCTGCTTTCCCATACTTTAAAAAGCACTTGCTGATGTCAGCCTGCAGAAGAATACAACATGGCAACTCTTTCATATTTCCAAGAGAGTTTTCTTCTTGACATTCAGGAGAGTCTAACAAAATATTTGCATAAGTGCTGGCACATGAAGAAGTTGGGAAGAGAATAATAATAAGTGATTCTTTTCTCTTCCCCAATTGGAATTAAGTTTCCTTCAATTACGGAACCTTCCTCAAAGCAAAAACTTTTTAGTGTTAATTTTATGTCTAGTTCTCATTACAAATATATTGTCTCTTTTTGTGTTAATTATTTTTATGCAGGAAAAAGTTCATCAAATTAATCATTATGCTTGCAATTATTTTAATTTTAGAAAGGGCATCAATATATTTTAATCACTTATAGAAGATATTTCTCTTTCTAATATAAAAAAGATAAGTAAAATTATTATTTTGATAAGTAAAATAATTCAGCATATTATGGTTTGTTCCCTTACTCTTGACCGCTTTACTTCCTTTATTTCATTATTGTATTTACTTTAAAATATTTCATGTAGTATGGCAGACCAGGAACCTAGTGGGAGAAAGTTGATGAATTTAAATAAGGTTCACTTGATATGGTAACATCTAAATAGCCTGGAGGCCAGATAAGTTTATCTGGAGAGTATGATAATCCATTCATAAATTATGTATACCTGAGCCCTTTTCACCTTGGGCAATTTCAAAACGTCCAAAAAAAAAAAAAAAAACCCATCAAACTTAATGTACTGAACTCAGTGGTTTAAGCCATCTTAATTGCCAATTAGAACCACAGCAGAGATAGTCTAATCCATTATGCATAGTTGACTATTAACAGTGAAAAAACTTAAAGGATTTTACCCCAGATTTATAAACATACTCTTTGTCTTTCTAATTTTAAGCTCCTATTCACTTGCTGATATCCGTGTGTATTTTTACCAGAGATGGACAGAAGTCATCCTCTCAATGAGGAGAGGAGTAGATATTTGGCCTCAGAACTTCTGTACTAGCAGAACACTAGACCAGAAAAAAGAAGGCAAATTTTAAAGATACACAGCAAATGAGACTTTGGTGAATTGTGCTGATGAGCTGATAGTAACATTGGTCAAAAATTTTAATGATGTCACCCACACAGACTGTCATACACACAAAATCAGGAACCTTCCATATGAAATGTATCCTTCCACTGCTAAGGCATAAATGTGCTGGGTAAATGACAGGAGAACATCTCTTTCTCTTGACTGAAGATTTTATAGTAAAGATTACTAGATTTCCAATTAATTGGTCTTGGCTGTTGTAAAATTATCATCACTAAGAATCCTTTATTGGAGAGTTACTTATTTTCTCCATTTTAAGCATGCCTCCTAAGACTCTTCAAGAAATGGAAACAAACATAGATTTATATAGAGCTGTTTTATGGTGAAAAATGAGTAGTTATAGAGAATAGAATTAGAGGAAATAAGGAAGGATATTGGAATAACCTGTTGACCAAATCAACAAAATTTGAAACATTAATAATCTTATACTTGAATATCCCTCTGTGAATGAAAACTCACTATCTTATTAAGCAGCCTGTTTCATTGTTTCATAAACTAAAGTGTGACAAAATTCTTTGTTTGGTCATTAATTCATTCAACGCTGTTAATTGTGCTATTACTATGTAGTAAGTACTGAAATGTAATGTACTGAAATCTAACTTGATTACTAATTTTTAGTCCTGTTCTTTAAAGTATCAGGACAAAGGTAGTCCTTTATGTTTCTGCAAGGAAGCCATTAAATACTTGAAATTGGTCACCATACTTTTTTTTTCAAAAATATTATTTTCAAGTTAACAATCTAACGCTTTCAGTTGTTTTACCATAAAATTCTGCCTTTACTCATTAACCTCCTGTTTCACATATCAAACCTAGTATTTCCGATGTGTACACATAACATTCCAAAATGAGGTCTATGCTATCCACAGTTCTGTACAGTCAGCTTCTTCTAATGCAACATATGCTTTTGTTTTTAGCAGCCTCTTTGCACTGTTGGTGATTATTGAGTTATGGCCAAGTCAGATCTTATAACCATGAACTACTGTCTGCACTATCCACTACTTTCCATTTCTTTTTCTCTTGTTTTAAATCCAAAGCATGGCTTAAGATTCATCTGATCAAATTTCATATTCTTGGTATTCATCCAGCATTCCAGTCTTTTGAGATAACCTGAATCTCAATCTTGTCATCAACTGTTATATTGCTTATTCCTCCCGGTTTTGTATCATCTCAGATTTGGAAAGTGACACGTTCAGCCTGGTTCATGATCCACACCCTGTCTTTTCCTTACAGCTGAAGCTAATTGATCCATGTCAGTAAGCATAGACTATTGCCTAATTCCAAGAGCTCTCTTTCACAAACAGGAAATATTTAAACAGTTTCAACTTCACTCTTGACAAAAGTCTCCCATGGTATCATATGGATATGAAACGAACAGGCAGACTGAAATTTGATGTTACTATGCAGATTTTAATGTGATTTAATATCTACAGCTAAATTGTAATGCTTTTGAAATATGGGATAGAAAAAAGGAAACCACACAATGTTTGTATATGGGATTATAGATACTTTATGCAAATATTAGTTTCATTGCATTTATGGGAAAACATTAACCTAAATCTCAAATACTGCCTATTTTCTAAAATAAATTAAGTTGAAAGCAAAAAAAGAGAGAGATTCTATTTAACTCTCACAATATGCCATTTGAATTTTCCTGGGATTTAGCAAAACTGTCAGACCCAAAGAAGCTCTCTGATAGTGATTAATTTGCTTTAGAACAGTATATTTGGCAAGCAAAGTCATCTCTAGATTTGGTTGTTACGAATCAGAACTAATTTCCAAGATTATTTGTGGAATTTTTTGAACACCAAAAAAGGTTTGTGACCAGCTTTAAAGAGAAGGTGTAGTGGTTTCAAGAAATCCAAGTTATTTCAGTTTCCGCTGGGGAATGTTAGTTTTTGTTGTTGAGGATGGGGAGGGGGCAGGCTTCTTTCCTGTAATAAGGAGGGAGATCCATTAGAGCAACAGCATCCCTGGCTCCCTTCTGCTGCTCGAAGATGTGACATATCTCACGGGTGAGTGTTGGGGGTTAGGGTTAGCTCCCTGGCTGAGTGGTTCTTGTCTTCATCTTTCTGGTATGGTCTTAACCTACGGAGGGCATTCATTCTCTGCTTTTCTACTGTGTCGCTTTGGAGGAGAATACCTAAGGCTTGAGTGCGTATCAGAAAATTCACCTTCTCCAACATAGACTTTTTTAGGTAATAAAGGTAATATTTAATCTCCATCTGTCTAACTCCTGGGATTATCTCTAATTGAAAAACAAGGTTGTCATGTATTTAGCTGCCCCCACCAAACTACAACATTTTATTGATTTTTTCCTTTTTTTGTTGGTTTTATTTATTTATTTACTTACTCATTGAAGTATAGTTGACATACAATATTGTATGTTACAGGCGTACGATATAGTGATTCACAATTTTTAAAGGTTATATACTCCATTTATAGTTATTATAAAATATTGGCTATATTCTCCGTGTTGTGCAATATATACTTGTAGCTTATTTTATACCTAATAGTTTGTACTTTTTTGTCCCCTAACCCTGTATAGCCCCTCCCCCTTCCCTATCCCTAAAAGAGGTAACAAAAATAATTCCAGTTAGGTACACAAGATTATAAAAGAAGTACACATTTAAGCAAAAATGGATTAATCCTATAAGTATGATCTTTAAGTATTCCCACCATCCATCATCAACTCACTAATGTAACTTTGAGGGGTGGGCAAGGGCCAGACACTGGATGCAAGTAATATATTTGGCTTCATTTTGGAATGATCAAACATTTTATTCACTAATTATAGTATTTTCTGTAAGTTCTCCTTATTTTTTTTAACTCACAAATCACAGATCCCTAGAACTGAGAGTTGTGGCTGAAAATGAGCTTAATTTAATAACTTCTTGTGCACAGATAAACATCTAACAAAGTTCTACATGCAAACGTTGCCTTACTTTGATAGATTCTAAAACAGTATGGTCATTTTACTGATCTCAAAATAATATTAGATTATTTTCATCTAATATATACTCACACTGTTATATCATGTACAGTTTGTTTAACAAGTATGGAGAGGGTATTGCAAATTCCTAAGACTGGAGAGCCTATGTAAATAACTACATAAGTCAGTCTGAGAGCTAAAGATAGAAGTTGTAGGCACTCCTTTCATAGCCCCTTCTAATATGTAACAAGTAAATAATTGTAATTTTTGCCCACTTGCAGTAAATGCAGAAAATTCCATACGGATTTATTTGTGTCTTTTTTCCAGGGTCCTTGAATAAAGTAGGATTAGTCATAGGGACCCAGTAGAATTTAATTATTTCAATTTTGTCCCTATTTCTATAATATTCAGCATATGATTCTACAAAATATTAGAGTATTCTTAATGTTATTTAATATTTTCAGTTTTTTTTTCTTGGATAGCAAAACTTGTTATATCAGATACCTAGGAAACATTTATTTACCTGAAACAGACTAACTTTCTCTTCATTTTATAACAGCGAGAATGTTTCTGACAGTCATGTATCTGTATTTGACATCACAATTACTTTGATAAACCCTAAATTAAGGTATAGTGTATGTCCTGGGACAAACATATTTGCCAAAGAATCTTGGAGAATAGTGATGCTTATTAGAATGACTTTTTAAAAGGTGACTATCAGATCATTAAAATACATAACCAACTAATACCAATGACTTAAAGAAAAATCTTTAGCCTTTTCATTAAGGTTTTTTTAGGTTTTATTCTGTTTTTGTTTTGTTTTATAAATACCAACACTAACGACATAATGCTGAAGCGCGGAAGTAAATTCCCGAGGTGTGAGATGGGATCTCCATCATCTAACTACTCTGTAAGCAAAATGCATACGTGCAGGTGCATGGAGAAATAAATAACTCCAGCATATTTATTAAAAATAACATTGAAAAGAATCCAAAACATTTCGGCAGATATTTTTCTAGAGAAAAATAAAAGAAAACTTTACTTCTAGGAGCTATAATCTGTAATTATTCCAGCAAAATAAATCTTTCAGTGAAAATACTTTGAATTAAATAACTTTTAAATATATATTTTTAATTAATTTATTTTTATTTTTGGCTGTGTTGGGTCTTCGTTTCTGTGCTAGGGCTTTCTCTAGTTGTGGCAAGCGGGGGCCACTCTTCATCGCGGTGCTTGGGCCTCTCACTATCGCAGCTTCTCTTGTTGTGGAGCACAGGCTCCAGACGCACAGGCTCAGTAGTTGTGGCTCACGGGCCTAGCTGCTCCGTGGCATGTGGGATCTTCCCAGACCAGGGCTCGAACCCGTGTCCCCTGCATTGGCAGCCAGATTCTCAACCACTGCGCCACCAGGGAAGCCCTAAATAACTTTTAATTAGAAAAAGAGTGGGATGTATGACTCACTTCTGCCTCTTAATGACTAATTTCTTTTTTTTTAACATTTTTATTAGAGTATAATTGCTTTACAATGTTGTGTTAGTTTCTGCTGTATAACAAAGTGAATCATCTATATGAATACATATAGCCCCATGACTAATTTCTTTATCAGTTATTACTTCTTTCATTTTCATATATGTGAAATAACTTATTTACAAAAAGTTGCAATTCAACAAAAGAGAAACATTGATTTTATACAAAAATGTAAGCGGGAAAGAGAGTTTTTTACTTCCACACTATGGATACAATTTTAAAGCAGGTTAAGGAAGGAGGAGAATAAGTTGGGATTTGTATTTGGGTGTCATAAATGTAATAATTATTAATGTCTTCCATGAAGATGTCAACCTTCTTGAAAATCACCAAGACATCTAAGATTCAGATGATTTCTGGAAGGCATATAGAAATTCTGTTTATGTCTTTTGTTGCAGTGGAATGTCGAATCTGCAACACAACTAGTTAGAAGGATGGACAGCCTGACAACTACACAAGGTGTAAGTAGAGAGTGTTGAAAAATGAACATCCACCTTCTTCCTGTGTGGTCAGCTGGAACCCTCTAGCCATTAAGCCTCTCCTAACACTAGGGAGCACACTTTCCCCAGGAATTATCCTGGGAAGTAAGATAAGAGGCTTCCCTTCCACAAATCAGCATGAGGCAGGGTGCCAGCCCATGCCCTGCTGTATAGAATGACAAGGCACACAGCTATGACAGTGCTCGTGGTAAACAATGACAGTTCTGTCAGGAATCTGAGAGGCTTTTCATACTCCTGCATGTGCCGAAAGAGAAGCAGAGTTATTTTATTTGTGGCGTATAAAAATGACTGCATGAACTCTTCACCCCTTTTTTCCTTTAAACAAATCAAAATTAGAAGAGTGTTAGCAGCTTTTTGATGGTGAGAATGGAAAGGAGGAGGCTGTAGAAATTTGGAAATTAGAAAAAAATTGCCTTCAGTAAGAATATGAACTCAGATTGGTTAGACCTTAGGTTTGTAATGCTCTTACTGTAAAGCTCTTTCTCACTCTTTAAGGCATACGAATATCATATAGAGAGGGTACAGAACTAACAGGCACACATCAGAGGATGTTTAGGGCATATACATCCTTTATAAGCAGAGATGTTGCTTATTCTGGTAAGGTTTCCATTGAAGGGAGTGATACTGGGTGACCCATCATGTTATATACATCATGTTTTCATCTGAGTTTATTCGTAAGTTTATTACATATCCAAAGTACACAACATATTCCCTAAACTCTCTTAAGAGATACAAAGAGTGAGGCAAGAACCTTTGCTTCTGGGGAGTTGACCATTTTTCAGGGAAAAAAGATAATCATGAGTGATGTATGGTATATGAAAAGGCAAAGTGCAGTCAAGGGTTATGTAGTGAGTGCCTAATTAGAGCAGGAAGTCATGCTAGGTATTATGGGGATAAGAAGATGAAAAAGATAGGGACCCCGACTGCAAGAAGCTTAGTGCAATGAGAGAAATAAGACAACACGGTCAATGACACATCAAGAGAAAAAGGAGCCGTGATCACGTCAATAACAAAAAGAGTGCTTCAACTCTGAGCTGTTGAAAGAAATGATCTTGTATCTCCCTAGCAACGTATTTTATAGATAAAGCTTAGGAAGGTAGCTGGCAAGTCATAGGGTAAAGATTCAAACACACATGTCCAAACTTAAAGATCTGTTGTCACTACGTAATTCTGCTCCAGTGGCTCTTTGCACCCTGTCTAAACTCCTGTTCCCATTTTCTGGTGAAAGCCTTCCTTCATTGTGGTTATGGTGGAAGCCAGTTAGGTGGTACCCTGTCCTCCTACCTGTGAGGGTGGAAATGGGACCCAGGCCTCCAAGCCACCATAGTTGGCTCAGAAATATACAAAGGGCGAAAACCAAATGAGTAAAATCCCTTCTTTGTGGTTCTTGTACCTATGTTGGGAGAAGGATCCTCTCTCTTTCCTCCTGGATTTCTATTTGTTATCACGTAAGCTGTCGCCTTCTGAAGCTATGTCCCTCCTCCTCTTGCTGCATGGAAGACCTAGCTACGGTTAAAGGGAAAGAAGCTGGAGCTCAGTGCAGGAGGGCCCACGATTCTACCCATTCGTGTCTGCATCTCCGTTCACCTCGGGACTTCCCAGTAAGTTCATTTGAGTTGGGTTTCTGTTATTTACAACCTAAAAAGATCTAAATAATGAGCTTAATGCTTGGAGGATGGAAGAATGCAAAGAAAGTTACACATATGCTAGAATCAATTGTGATCAGTATTCCAATACGGATTATTCCAGGGGAGGGATGATCAATTGTGCACAAGATAAAAAGTATGTGTCAGGTTGGCTATAGATCTCAGTTTTCCAGGGACAGATTTGATTTATGTTTATTAGCCCTATGCTCTATCACCTGTTTTTCTCAGTAGTTTTCTAGTTTTTACAATACACTATATGGTATAGTCACCCTATTTATATATGCAAACTGATGCAAAGAATGCATATGTAATATCTATAAGTTAGTATTTAGGTTTGAGCCTAATTACAAAGCCATGTTAAATTTGGAAGAGTGAGGTATGCAATTAAGAAGTTATTATAGTCTATGAGAAAGATGATTAAACTCTGAAAATAGTGGCATAAAGAAAACCAGGGTGTTGATTTTTGAAGCCAATGAGTTAAACAGTGTAGGGCTTCTATGTGCACTAGAATGCCAACAGCTAATAATAGAAAGAAGAGAGTTAAGCTACCCCTTTTTCCACCATGGAGAGAGGAATGAACAGGTTGGAAAGACTTTTGGAGCCTTGGATAAGTGGTCTTATATAGAACAAAAATTATATTCAGCAAAGTGAAGCATGAACCCTATAAAATAGTTTGTACAGACCTAGGGGGACTAGCGAAGGCCATCGTTTCCTGCTGACTAAGTAAGTTTTTAGACACATTTTGTTCTTAGCTCATGGGACTGCAACTAGTTTTAAAATGCACAAACTCTTTTATCTAGTCTTATTGTCTATTTTAATTCAAATTGTCTTGGCCTCTGAATGGAGCTACTACCAGTGCCTAGCTAAGTGGGACTGGAAAAAGCAGAAACTGACATGGTAAGAGACAGATGGAAGCAGAACTAATGGGACGGAGACCAGGGATGGAGTGTGGAGAAGTTGAGAGAACTAATTCTAGTTTTAAAGTCTAGATGATGAATAGATGTTCATTCCTACAAAACAGGTTTGGAAGGAAAATGGTGGAGAAAGCCATGAGCCCAGTGTAAGGCATCTGAGTTTGAGATAATGGCCAGCTACTCTAGTGGAGCTTTCATAATTTATTTTATATGTAGATATGAAATTCAAGAGAATGCTATATACAAAATAAAATAAGTATATTATTTTTGTAAAGAAAGAAGGAAAATAAGGCTGACATCAGGTCTTTGTGGAAAGGTCTGTTTATTTGCTTTAAAGGACAGGAAAGAGGCAGTTTTGCAGAAGGAGAGAACGAGTAGAAGATATCTCTACTATCTCTAGTAATGGCCGCTAGAAATACCTTTAAAGGAGAAAGAGCTCAATAATGTCAACTGGTCTCACAAGATACAGAGGATGAAACAGATTTCCTAATTATGAGATAATGTTTGAACAACAACAATTTCAACAAAATAAATACATTGATAAAAAGAAATTGAGAAGTGAAAGGGAATTAGGATTGGCTGACATTGAAAACAGTGAAGTAATCTACACTAGGGATGAGCTTGATGGTAAAAGGAACATAGAGCGTAGAATAGCAGCTCCAGGGAGTAGAAAGGTAGAGGCAAGACCTTGTGGAATGAGTTAGTAAGGATGGTCTTGAGGCAGGAGATAGATGGGCCCTCAGGGCAAACGGTTTGAGTTCATTCTTGGGGACCTGTACTCTGAGATGGGAATAACAGGACAATTGAAAGAGGAGGCTGGCCCCATCCAGATAGAAGATAAGAGACTACATATTCCTCATTCTCGAAGTCAGGAGACCTCCCCGACTACTCATGTGCAGAAAGGCTCCTTGGAGGTCAAAAGGGGAGTTGCCAAGTGGCCAAACCTACCCATAAGCCTCCTCGGTAGAATCTGTCTTGGCTAAGAGATGCACACGCACATGTGGGAAAATCCTGAGATACTTGGAAACTTGGAAGAAATGCACCGTAGAAGTGATTTAAACTGCCATGAGTGCGTGACTCTCTCCACACGTATTGTACTTCTTTTTATCCTAATAAACAGTTTACTTGTTTCACTACTCTCCGTCTCTGTGGGGATTCTTTTCTGCAAAACCGTAAGGCCAGGGCCTTGTCACTGACCACTGGTCTAGTGGCTAGGGTTCGGTGCTCTCCATGCCATGGCCCGACCTCAGTCTCTGGCTGGGAACTAAAACCCTGCTTCAAGCAGCTGAAGGCCGAGGCCACCCCAGATCAGGCTAAGCTGTGTTGCAGTATTAATTTAATCAATAAACCACAGACGTTTAACATATTTATTTCTGGCTCATGCAAAGTCTGGAGGAAGTTGGGTGACTCCCCAGGGCCCCCTCTTCCCTGATGGCTCTGGACTCTGTCTACCATATCATGTGACCTCCTACACCATCAGAGCAGAGCAAGAGGACAGAACCGCCTCTGCTTTTCTCTGTTTTAGCTTAGAGTTGATACACAATCTCTTCCATTTATCACCTACTGGTCAGAATTACAGCAGAACCACACATCGACAGAGCTAACCACGAGCAGCCCGGAAAAAGAGAGGGCACCGGGATGCTCTGTGGGAAACATGGCTATGTTAGTGTTTGAGAGAAAAAAAAATATCAATACGAGGAGAGCGTAGCCCTAGACATGAGAAAAAATACAATATGATACAAGCGCTATTTCATTGAGAAATAGTTTATACAACCTTCTTGTTCAAAGTTACAGATTGTTTTGATGTCAAACTCTCCCAGGCCACAAAGATGAGTCACTTACTTCTCTGTATAGCAGATGCCTCTTCTGTAACAGCCAACTGTAAAATTCTATAATTCAAAGTCATTTATGGCATGAGATTGAGATCAAATGCTGTTGTATCTTTAATAACTGTTTAGTACTCAAAGAACTGCTTACCTCTACACTTATTTTAGAACTATTTGAGCTCTGCAGAGAATAGAAATTGGAGCACGAAACTAATTATGGAAAAATGTATGGATCCTGTCAGCTTTATGTTGTATTAAATGTATAGGAATGTCAGTAAAGGCATTTTCACTGCCTTACATACAATTATATTGCCACTTAGCTCATTTTGATCTCTCTATAGACTCTACAGGTGGCAGCTAAGTTTGATACCCAGCAGGACCCTGTGGGGTTCCTGAGCACCAAAGCCTTTCTGCGTCTGCCATCTCTTGATTACAGGAAATGGGCTTCATTCAGCCTCCAAGACCTTCCCTCAGTTCCAACGGGCAGGTTCAAACAGTGGCTAATTAGGGAAGGGAGGGGATGTGAGACAAGAGAGGAGCAGTCAGGAAACAATAGTGCAGCCTTGGGGCAGGGTCCTGGTTCCCCCTCAAGGGATACACAGGACAATATCTTTGAGCTGTTTTGCAGATTCTGAAACCCCTACCAGGTGGGAGAACTTAAGGGTTTGCTACCCACAGCATACAGGCTCCAGACTGGTTGGAACCAAAAGTTGGTGATGCCAACTCCCACTTACCTCCCCACCAACCCATCAGAAGAATGTCCACGAGCTGATCATGCCCACTTTGAACCATTCCTATGAAACTCCTCACTAGCCCCTCAGTGTTGGGATCAACAGTTTTGAGGGCATTAGCCCTCTGTGGCCCCCTTTGCCTGGGAAAGCAATAAAGCTATTCTTTTCTACTTCACCCAAAACTCTGTCTCCGAGATTGAGTTCGGTGTCGGTGTACAGAGACTGGATTTGGCTTCAAGTTTTCTTGGTTTTATTTTTACTTCTTTCAGAAATACTTACAACTTCTTTTCTGAAGAAATGGCAGTAAAATAGGCAAGGTAGGAAACAGAATCACTGGTAGTAAAGCAGACAGAGAAATGAACACTTCAGCATTTATTTTTTTTACTGCCTACTTAACCTCATTGGTTTTATATAGCTGCCAGAGTTTGATCTCTTTTGATACCAATTGAAATTTATGCTGTAAGCCACATGATTGATCACATAAAAACAGACAGGGAGAAAAAGCAAGACTTGATCTGATCCCCGTGTATATGAGGGTTATATTAAATCTTGCAGATATATAAAACAAATTCAAATAATCCTATTTTTGTAGGAACATTGACTGAATAAATCCAGGTTACCAAATTACCTGGAAGAGAAAGGTATTTCAATCAGAAAGAAAAACATATTTAATGTCCTATGTGGGATGAGATTTGTGTTAGAAGAGCAAACCATTTAATCAGTCAGAGGAGTAAAAACTTCATTTCAAGTGCCTCAAAATAGAGAGTTCTTTCTATCTTCTTATTGGGAAGGCAAAGAGTAGACATGAGTCTATGGGCAAATAATATCCACTTCAAAATCTAAGATCTGGGCTTCCCCAGTGGCGCAGTGGTTGAGAGTCCGCCTGCCGATGCAGGGGGTGCGGGTTCGTGCCCCGGTCCGGGAGGATCCCACATGCCGCGGAGCGGCTGGGCCCATGAGCCATGGCCGCTGAGCCTGGGCCTCCGGAGCCTGTGCTCCACAACGGGAGAGGCCACAGCAGTGAGAGGCCCGCGTACCTCAAAAAAAAAAAACAAAAAACTAAGATCTGAGTCTTGAGTCAGTCATCTTGAATGATGTTTTGCTTGTGTATTTTTAAAATCATATTTCAAAGAAGTAAAGAAAATAAGTATCAAAACATAATTCAAATAGTTTTGATTTATAAAAGAATTGTTGGCCTCTGGCTACTACTGACTATGTGATCACAATTTGGTTTATAGAGAGATTCTTTGTGACAGTAGGTTTAAGGTAGAATAAGAAAAGTCTGTACTGTAAGTTCAGTTCTAGATTAGTGAAATATATTGGTCATTGCTATTATCACACTCTCTCATGCAACGTAATATCAGAATTATGCTCTTCTTATTTTAGTTTTTGAACGTCATTTGCAGGACTATGGAAATGGATATGAGCACTTTAAAGATTTTCTTTTTAAATTTCATGGTAAAAGCAGAAGTGAAGATAACCCACACAGGAAAATAATTATGCATGTCACTGGTTATCTTTTTGCTTGTTAGTGTTTTGTTTCGTTACGTTGTGAATAATCAATATAAACAGAAAACACGGCCTTTACTAGCTCCCATTAGTTTGTACAAATTTTTGCTCTTGCCAACGTGCAGCTTTTAATCAGCTAATTTTTCAATAAAATGTTAATACTAAACATTAAAGTACGTTTGAGTCATTCTTTGTTTTTGTTGGTGCTGTTGTTGTTGTTGTCCATGCTGTATGGCTTGCGGGGTCTTGGTTCCCTGACCAGGAATCGAAACCGGACTCCGCAAGAATCATGTTTGAGTGATTCTTGATTCCCATTTAGAATTTTAGTAAACGGAAGCACTATTCTTTTTGTGTCTTTGCAAATATTATTTTCAACTGTTTTCAGCTTATTCGTTTTTATTATTACTTGAAACATTTGTACCAAATTTCCCTTCCTGGATTCTTTCCCGAAGACGCTATAATATTGAGATCTATTTCCTACACTGTATAATCCATACTACAGTAATTACAAGTTAAAAAATACCAAACCTCTAACGAATTCCTCTGTGGCACTATTTGTATCCCATAATCATATCAGTCTGGTTCTAATAGCCAGTGGGGACATTTGCACATTCCCTTCTGTTCTCACAAATCTTAAGCAGTAGTCTTAGGTTAAACTCTCTCTCTGTCATCTAATGGATGATAAAATATAGGAAAGAATTTTATGGCAGATCACCTCCTTAACTGCCTCAGGAGAGAACTGCCCTGGTTGTCAGTATACAGCACTTTAGCAGCTGAGTTATAAGCATGTCAGGTGCATAGTTGAGTCCATAACGGAGGAAAAATTATTGCAGTGATAAGCACTTATCTAAATTTTGGCCCCCTTTCCACCTACTTCTGAGTTCGTATAGATTCATTTCCTAACACGTTAAGGGCAGTAATTGTTATTCATAGGCAGGCTGTTAATATTTAGGCAAATTAGTTTGTCCCGATAGTTTATTTTAGTTATGTCACCGTAATGCATAAGATAATCATTGTGTTTACTTAGGCTGTGATGGCATGTTTTAATGTAAATTCAGCTTTTGTTCCTAGGATTATTTATTGCATTACATAGCAGACCTTAAGATTCACTCGTACAATTTTAGTAAGTTTTGTCTTCTGTACTTTTTTTTAGAAGGATTGGTCTTATCTCATTCAGGGAAAATGATTAACTTTGTGTAGAGGGATTATTACAATAAAGTGAAATAAGCATGAGATTTAAGATGTGGTTGGGCTGAACAGATGTTCCGCCAAGGTTTGGTTAGTGATAATCATTGAAATATGTATGTTCCATATGCAAATTGAATTTCTGCCTCTTCAAAGATTCAGGGTGGTTGTCCCTAGATAACAGCTCAATTTAGTTGAAGTTCCAAATGTCAGTTCATCTACTTTTGACCAGTTAAACTTCTGACGACATACAAAGAAGTACTTTCTACTTTCTTTATGATTATGTCTTAAACTTGAGACATTTCACTTGCTTGACTCATAAACCACAGATTAATAACAAAGGGAAAAGAAAAGAGAAATTGAGACTTTCCTTTATCTTCTCCTTGTGATCTTTTAAGTATTGTAAGCTTAGAGAAAAATTTGTTTGTTTAAAACCTTTAACTCAAATTTATACAAATTATATTGTAGTCAAGGTCAAAAATTTAATCACACAAATCTGTTATACAAGGTCAATTTTTTTTCTGATTTTCTAGAAGTCATTTAATCTTCCTTATAAGTCCCCAGCCTACTTTATAGAAAATAAATTTAGACTCATCTCTTAATTTTTGTTTGTTTGTTTGGTTTTTTTTTGGGTTTTTTTTTTTTTTGCGGTACGCGGGCCTCTCACTGTTGTGGCCTCTACCGTTTCGGAGCACAGGCTCTGGACGCGCAGGCTCAGCGGCCATGGCTCACGGGTCCAGCCGCTCCGTGGCATGTGGGATCTTCCCGGACCGGGGCACGAACCCGTGTCCCCTGCATCGGCAGGCGGACTCTCAACGACTGCGCCACCAGGGAAGCCCATCTCTTAATTTTATCTTGATTTTTTATCTTCTTTAAAAAATCTCCCTTGGTTAAATTTCAGTTCATTCTGAATCCAACTAAGTTTTTGTATTTTCTCATATTCAAGCGGAAGTAGAGGAAATCTGACCATCCTTCTCTGTAAGAAGGTAAGAGTAGGTACCTAGTACTGTCTTTTTGCCTGGTCACTGCCATTAGATGTTGGCTTGATTAGTCTCTGTACTGGCATCCGCTGAGATGAATGCATTCATCTGTCTCTTGATATGACATAAAAACCACTGCTGCTGACAGCTGACCACATGCAAACCCATCCCAGGTCTCTGTCAACTAAATGAGGTTTTCAGCAGCTACATATGTCCTTCCCAGGGCACACAGAAACTTCTTGATTTCTTGAATGCCAGGAACAAGTAGTAGTATGCTATCTTCATCACCTAGTTAGCAAACTCTCTCCTCTGCTGTGTAATTAACATAATGTTGGACATTGCTCCATATGGGACTTAAACTAGAGACTTGGTTTTTAAAACAGGAAAAACTTTCTTGGTTATCACATGTTTATTTGTGTATTTCTATTTCTCCTCAGTCTCGAACTTGTCCACTGGGATTTCAAATTGGACCCCAACAGACCAGCAGGGTCAGGATTCCTTTTTCCTTTTTATCCGAATAGAACTTCCTTTCTGTGATACATTAATTATTCCTTGAGTCACCAAGCACCCAGACTAGGCTTAATTACATAAGGACGATCTTTGATAGCCCATGAAAGAAGATCTGTGAGTAAAGTACAACTTGGATCCTCAGATTACCATGAACTAAAAGAAATATCTTTTAAATTCTCCCAACATTAGCTAGTTTATAGCAATTTGAAGGCAATATTAAGACCCTTTGTCATTAGAGACCTGGATTTAGATCTGATTAATTCAAACCATGTCAAAAACTACAAGGTTGAATCATAGGAAATTGTTATTTTTGTATGTCTAAAGCAATGAAATATTGTCAATTGAAATCTCCCACCAAATGCACACACACACACACCCTCTTTGTTAGTCTGGTTTTAACTACACCAAAAATTGATTTACTGCTATATATTAACTTATGAACTTTTGACTTGATAAATGACAAGTTATCTACTTAAATAACTATATTGTCCTGTGTCTCTCCTCCTTTAAAATTAAAGTAATGCAAATATATAAATCTACTATATATAAAAAATATGAATATATATATAAATATATACATATATACTTACATAATGCTATGTTAATTCTGGTCAGTACATATCTAAAGAGTATATTATGATTATATCTAATGCCTTGTTGTGCATTTTGTTTGTCTGAGAGTTTCTATTTGCCATCTGTTCTGCTCTTTTCATTATCAAAGCATCCAATTTCAACTTTGTGTAAACATTTTAAGAAGACTGACAAATCTTTTTTTTTTTTTTCCCAAAGAGACTTTTATTCTGATGGTTTCCATTTTTCTAAAATCTACGCTGGTTACTTTATAAGCCTGTACAAAGCTGTCCTCCTGAGATATCCCATCATTTGCTTGCTGAATATGGTATATTATTTTCTAGACATCATATCTTTCCATTTAATGGTTTAATTCTTCATTTGTTTGAAGTACATCCTCAACTAAGGAATGGTACATAGGGTTTATGCATCAGATTGTTTAAAAATATCCTTATTCTGCCTAACTTAATTTGTCTCAGTGAAGAATGCTAGGTAGAAAAGCATTATGTAGAGAAATTAAGACATTTTCTCTTTGAATCATCCAGCACCACTGACTATTTCTGTTTATTCCCCGTTTTTTTGTTTGCTTGTTTGTTTGTTTTGAGATTGCCTTGTTTCCCACCTCTTGACACCATGTGTACTAGTTTCCTAGGGATGTCATAAAAACGTGCCAGAAACTTTGTGGCTTAAAAATAGGAGAAATGTATTCTTTCACAGTGCTAAAGACCAGAAGTCTGAAATCACGGTGTCAGCAGGACCCTGCCCCTCTGCAGGTTGTAGGGAAGCATCATTCCTTGCCTCTTCCTAGCTTTTGGGGTTGCAACTATCCTTGGTGTTCCTTGGCTTGTAGCGGTGTCACTCCAAACATTGCCTCTGTTGTCACATGACATTCCCCTTACACGTCCCTGTGTCTTTTTGTTCACATCACCCTCCTCTTAAAGGGAAACCAGTCATTGGATTAGGGTCCATTCTAATGCAGCATGACCTCATATCAACTTGATTAAGACCCTATTTCCAGAGACCTTCAAGATAGCGGAGGAGCAAGACGTGGAGATCACCTTCCTCCCCACAAATACATCAGAAATACATCTACACGTGGAACAACTCCTACAGAACACCTACTGAATGCTGGCAGAAGACCTCAGACCTCCCAAAAGGCAAGAAACCCCCCACGTACCTGGGTACGGCAAAAGAAAAAAGAATAAATAGAGACAAAAGAATAGGGACGGTACCTGTACCAGCGGAAGGGAGCCGTGAAGGATGAAAGATTTCCACACCCTAGGAGCCCCTTCGCGGGCGGAGACTGCGGGTGGCGGAGGGGGAAATCTTCGGAGCCGCGGAGGAGAGCACAGGCACAGGGGTGCGGAAGGCAAAGCGGAGAGATTCCCGCACAGAGGATCGGTGCCGACCAGCACTCACCAGCCCGAGAGGCTTGTCTGCTCTCCCGCCGGGGCGGGCGGGGCTGGGAGCTGAGGCTCGGGCTTCGGTTGGAGCGCAGGGAGAGGACTGGGGTTGGCGGCGTGAACACAGCCTGCAGAGGGTTACTGCGCCACGGCTAAACCGGGAATCCGGGGAAAAGTCTGGACCTGCCGAAGAGGCAAGAGACTTTTTCTTCCCTCTTTGTTTCCTGGTGCGCGAGGAGAGGGGATTGAGAGCGCTGCTTAAAGGAGCTCCAGAGACGGGCGCGAGCCGTGGCTAAAAGCGCGGACCCCAGAGACGGGGATGAGACGCTAAGGCTGCTGCTGCTGCCACCAAGAAGCCTGTGTGCGAGCACAGGTCACTCTCCACACCCCCCTTCCGGGGAGCCTGCGCAGGCCGCCACTGCCAGGGTCCCGGGATCCAGGGTCAACTCCTCCGGGAGAACGCACGGCGCGCCTCAGGCTGCTGCAACGTCACGCCGGCGCAACGTCACGCCGGCTTCTGCCGCTGCAGGCCCGCCCCGCACTCCGTGCCCCTCCCTCCCCCCCCCCCCCACCCCGGCCTGAGTGAGCCAGAGACCCCGAGTCAGCGGCTCCTTTAAGCCCGTCCTGTCTGAGCGAAGAACAAACGCCTTGGGGTTTGCTTTCTGCACCTAATATATTTCTGGGTTTATGTTTATCTTAGTTTAGTATTTAGAGTTTATTACCATTGGTAGATTTGTTTATTGATTTGTTTGCTCTCTTCCTTTCTTTATATATATAGATTTTTTTTTCTTTTTCTCTTTTTATGAGTGTGTACGTGTATGCTTCTGTGTGTGATTTTGTCTGTATAGCTTTGCTTTTACCATTTGTCCTAGGGTACTGTCTTTTTTTTTTCTTTTTTATTACTTTTAATTTTTTTATTTTTAATAATTTAAATTTTTTTTTAATTTAATAACTTTCTTTTCTTTTCTTTCTTTCTTTCTTTGTTCTCCCTTTTCTTCTGAGCCATGCGGCTGGCAGGGTCTGGGTGTTCCGGCCATGTGTCAGGCCTGTGTCTCTCAGGTGGGAGAGCAAAGGTCAGGACATTGGTCCACCAGAGACTTCCGAGTTCCATGTAATATCAAATGGTGAAAGCTCTCCCAGAAATCTCCATCTCAATGCTGAGACCCAGGTCCACTCAACGACCAGCAAGCTACAATGCTGGACACCGTTTGCCAAACAACTAGCAAGACAGGAACACAACCCCACCAATTAGCAGAGAGGCTGCCTAAAATCATAATTAGGTCACAGACACCCCAAAACACACCACCAGATGCGGTCCTGCCCACCACAAAGACAAGATCCAGCCTCATCCACCAGAACACAGGCACTAGTCCCCTCCACGAGGAAGCCTACACAACCCACTGAACCA
This sequence comes from Delphinus delphis, assembly GCF_949987515.2. Lineage (NCBI taxonomy): Eukaryota > Metazoa > Chordata > Mammalia > Artiodactyla > Delphinidae > Delphinus > Delphinus delphis. The sequence goes on from NC_082700.1 coordinate 71,006,101, forward strand.
ACCTTAGCCACCGGGGGCAGACACGAAAAACAATGGGAACTATGAACCTGCAGCCTGGGAAAAGGAGACCCCAAGCACAGTAAGTTAAGCAAAATGAGAAGACAGAGAAACACACAGCAGATGAGGGAGCAAGGTAAAAACCCACCAGACCTAAAAAATTAAGAGGAAAGAGGCAGTCTACCTGAAAAAAAATTCAGAGTAGTGATAGTAAAGATGAGCCAAAATCTTGGAAAGAGAATGGAGAAAATACAAGAAATGTTTAACAAGCAGCTAGAAGAACTAAAGAGCAAACAAACAATGATGAACAGCACAATAAATGAAATTAAAAATTCTCTAGAAGGAAGCAATAGCAGAAAAACTGAGGCAGAAGAACGGATAAGTGTCCTGGAAGATAAAATAGTGGAAATAACTACCGCAGAGCAGAATAAAGTAAAAAGAATGAAAAGAATTGAGGACAGGCTCAGAGACCTCTGGGACAACATTAAACGCACGAACATTCGAATTATAGGGGTCCCAGAAGAAGAAGAAGAGAAAAAGAAAGGGACTGAGAAAATATTTGAAGAGATTATAGGTCAACACTTCCCTAATATGGGAAAGGAAATATCAATCAAGTCCAGAAAGTGCAGAGGATCCCATTCAGGATAAAACCAAGGAGAAACACACCAAGACACATGTTAATCAAACTATCAAAAATTAAATACAAAGAAAAAATATTAAAAGCAGCAAGGGAAAAACAACAAATAAGATACAAGAGAATCCCCATAAGGTTAACAGCTGATCTTTCAGCAGAAACTCTGCAAGCCAGAAGAGAGAGGCAGGACATATTTAAAGTGATGAAGGAGAAAAACCTACAACAATGATTACTCTACCCAGCAAGGATCTCATTCAGATTCTGTACATTCTTGTCTGTAAATTAAAACCTTTAACAGACAAGCAAAAGCTAAGAGAATTCAACACCACCAAACCAGCTTTACAACGGATTTTAAGGAACTTCTCTGGGCAGGAAACACAAGAGAAGGAAAAGACGAATAACAAACCAAAAACAATTAAGAAAATGGTAATAAGAACATATATATCGATAATTACCTAAAATGTAAATGGATTAAATGCTCCACCAAAAGATATAGACTGGCTGAATGAATACAAAAATAAGACCCGTGTATATGCTGTCTACAAGAGACCCACTTCAGACCTAGGGACACATACAGACTGAAAGTGATGGGATGGCAAAAAATATACCATGCAAATGGAAATCAAAAGAAGGCTGGAGTAGCAATTCTCATATCAGACAAAATAGATTTTAAAATAAAGACTATTACAAGAGACAAAGAAGGACACTACATAATGATCAAGGGATCGATCCCAGAAGATATAACAATTGTAAATATTTATGCACCCAACATAGAATCACCGCAATACATAAGGCAAATGCTAGCAGCCATAAAAGGGGAAATTGATACAATCATAGTAAGGCACTTTAACACCCCACTTTCACCAATGGACAGATCATCCAAAATGAAAATAAATAAGGAAACACAACCTTTAAATGATACATTAAACAAGATGGACTTAATTGATATCTATAGGACATTCCATCCAAAAACAACAGAATACACTTTCTTCTAAAGTGCTCAAGGAACATTCTCCAGGATCATATCTTGGGTCATAAATCAAGCCTTGGTAAATTTAAGAAAATTGAAATTGTATCAAGTATCTTTTCTAACCACAACACTATGAGACTAGATATCAGTTACAGGAAAAAAAGATCTGTAAAAAATACAAACACATGGAAGCTAAAGAACACACGACAGAGCAGCCAAGAGATCACTGAAGAAATCAAAGAGGAAATAAAAAAAATACCTAGAAACAAATGACAATGGAGACACGATGACCCAAAATCTATGGGATGCAGCAAAAGCAGTTCTAAGAGGGAAGTTTATAACAATACAATCCTACCTTAAGAAACAGGAAACATCTCGAATAAACAACCTAAACTTGCACCTAAAGCAATTAGAGAAAGAAGAACAAAAAACCCCCAAAGTTAGCAGAAGGAAAGAAATAATAAAGATCAGATCAGAAATAAATGAAAAAGAAATGAAGGAAACGATAGCAAAGATTAATAAAACTGAAAGCTGATTCTTTGAGAAGATAAACAGAATTGATAAACCATTAGCCAGACTCATCAAGAAAAAAAGGGAGAAGACTCAAATCAATAGAATTAGAAATGAAAAAGGAGAAGTAACAGCTGACACTGCAGAAATACAAAGGCTCATGAGAGATTACTACAAGCAACAATATGCCAATAAAATGGACAACCTGGAAGAAATGGACAAACTCTTAGAAAAGCACAACGTTCTGAGACTGAACCAGGAAGAAATAGAAAATATAAAGAGACCAATCACAAGCACTGAAATTGAGACTGTGATTAAAAATCTTCCAACAAACAAAAGCCCAGGATCAGATGGCTTCACAGGCCAATTCTATCAAACATTTAGAGAAGAGCTAACACATATCCTTCTCAAAGGCTTCCAAAATATAGCAGAGGGAGGAACACTCCCAAATTCATTCTACGAGGCCACCATCACCCTGATGCCAAAACCAGACAAAGATGTCACAAAGAAAGAAAACTACAGGCAAATATCACTGATGAGCATAAATGCAAAAATCCTCAACAAAATACTAGCAAACAGAATCCAACAGCACATTAAAAGGATCACACACCATGATCAAGTGGGGTTTAGCCCAGGAGTGCAAGGATTGTTCAATATACACAAATCAATGTGATAAACCATATTAACAAATTGAAGGAGAAAAACCATATGATCATCTCAACAGATGTAGAAAAAGCTTTTGACAAAATTCAACACCAATGTATGATAAAAGTCCTCCAGAAAGTAGGCATAGAGGGAACTTACCTCAACATAATAAAGGCCATATATGACAAACACACAGCCAACATCGTTCTCAATGGTGAAAAACTGAAACCCTTTCTTCTAAGATCAGGAACAAGACAACGTTGTCCACTCTCACTACTATTATTCAACATAGTTTTGGAAGTTTTAGCCACAGCAATCAGAGAAGAAAAAGAAATAAGAGGAATCCAAATCAGAAAAGAAGAAGTAAAGCTGTCACTGTTTGCAGATGACATGATACTATACATAGAGAATCCTAAAGATGCTACCAGAAAACTACTAGAGCTAATCAATGAATTTGGTAAAGTAGCAGGATACAAAATTAATGCACAGAAATATCTTGCATTCCTATAGACTAGTGATGAAAAATCTGAAAGAGATATTAAAGAAACACTCCATTTACCACTGCAATAAATACAATAATATACCTAGGAATAAACCTACCTAAGGAGACAAAATTCTTGTATGCAGAAAACTATAAGACACTGATGAAAGAAATTAAAGATGATACAAACAGGTGGACTGATATATTATGTTCTTGGATTCACCATTGTGAAAATGACTGCACTACCCAAAGCAATCTACAGATTCAATGCAATCCCTATCAAACTACCAATGGCACTTTTCAGAGAACTAGAACAAAAGAATTTCAGAATTTATATGGAAACACAAAAGACCCCGAATAGCCAAGCAATCCTGAGAAAGAAAAATGGGGCTGGAGGAATCAGGCTCCCTGACTTCAGACTATACTACAAAGCTACAGTAATCAGGACAGTATGGTAGTGTCACAAAAGCAGAAATATAGATCAATGGAACAGGATAGAAAGCCCAGAGATAAACCCTTGCACATATGGTCACCTTATTTTTGATAAAGGAGGCAAGAATATACAATGGAGAAAAGACAGTCTCTTCAATAAGTGGTGCTGAGAAAACTGGACAGCTACATGTAAAAGAATGAAATTAGAACACTCCCTAACATCATACAGAAAAATAAACTCAAAATAGATTAAATAGCTAAATGTAGGTCCAGACACTATCAAACTCTTAGAGAAAAACATAGGCAGAACACTCTATGACATAAATCACAGCAAGATCCTTTTTCACCCACTTCCTGGAGAAATGGAAATAAAAACAAAACATAAACAAATGGGACCTAATGAAACTTAAAAGCTTTTGGACAACAAAGGAAAACATAAACAAGATGAAAAGACAACCCTCAGAATGGGAGAAAATATTTGCAAATGAAGCAACTGACAAAGGATTAATCTCCAAAATTTACAAGCAGCTCATGCAGCTCAATATCAAAAAAACAAGCAACCCAATCCAAAAATGGGCAGAAGACCTAAATAGAGATTTCTCCAAAGAAGATATACAGATTGCCAACAAACACATGAAAGGATGGTCAACATCACTAATCATTAGAGAAATGCAAATCAAAACTACAATGAGGTATCACCTCACACCTGTCAGAATGGCCATCATCAAAAAATCTACAAACAATAAATGCTGGAGAGGGTGTGGAATAAAAAGGAACTCTCTTGCACTGTTGGTGGGAATGTAAATTGATATAGGCACTATGGAGATAAGTATGGAGATTCCTTAAAAAACTACAAATAGAACTACCATATGACCCAGCAATCCCACTACTGGGCATATACCCTGAGAAAACCATAATTCAAAAGGAGTCACGTAGCACTGTGTTCATTGCAGCTCTATTTACAATAGCCAGGACATGGAAGCAACCTAAGTGTCCATCGACAGATGAATGGATAAAGAAGATGTGGCACATATATACAATGGAATATTACTCAGCCATAAAAAGAAATGAAATTGGGTTATTTGTAGTGAGGTGGATGGACCTAGAGTGTGTCATACAGAGTGAAGTAAGTCAGAAAGAGAAAAACAAATACCGTATGCTAACACATATATCTGGAATCTAAAAGAAAAAAAATGGTTCTGAAGAACCTAGGGGCAGGAGAGGAATAAAGATGCAGATATAGAGAATGGACTTGAGGACACGGGAAGTGGGAAGGGTAAGCTGGGACGATGTGAGAGAGTGGCATGGGCATATATACACTACCAAAGATAAAATAGATAGCTAGTGGGAAGCAGCTGCATAGCACAGGGAGATCCGCTAGGTGCTTTGTGACCACCTAGAGGGGTGGGATAGGGAAGGTGGGAGGGAGATGCAAGAGAGGGGAGATATGGGGATATATGTATATGTATAGCTGATTCACTTTGTTATACAGCAGCAATTATACTCCAATAAAAATATTTTTAAAAAACGACCTTATTTCCAATTAAGATCACTTTCATAAATACTGGGAGTTTAGGATTTGAACCTATCCTTTAGGGGAAATGCAGTTCAACCCACAGCACACTGAAAGCTTTTAATTTCTACTTTATTCCTATGTTTTCTGATATTTTGAAATTCTGTATCCTAGTATGTTTTTCTGCATAATTTTATTCAGTAACCTTTATGTAATTTGAAAAGGTCTATGCCATTTTAAATATGAGAAATTCTCTCATATTTCTTTGATAATTTCTTATACTACATTTTTACTGTTTCTTCTTTCTGGAACTCACATTAATTGGATCATCAGTTTCTCTGCTTTATGAGTTATTTCATTTGTCTTTTTTCCTCATATTTTATGTATCCTTTTATTGAACAAATCAAAGACTATCTCTAAACTCTAGAATGTGTCGTGAAATTTTGTTTATGTTTATCTTTAGTTTTCAAGAGATCTTGTTTTTCTCTTTTTTGATACCACTCTTGATTTTAATTTATGAATATGTAATCTCCACATTTTCCATGGAAAATACTATTTTGAACACTTTTTGCTTTCATTTTTGTATCTTTTTCTTAATTATATCACTAGAAATTTATTGTTTTCCTAAGACTTATGTCTCCCTATTGCAGGTTTTCTTTAAAGGTATGCCTTAATTTGTTTTCCTATAGATATTGTTGACTTAAAAAAACACACAACCTAAAAGTTGACAGTTATGTTTTATTTGGTGGATTTTCTCAGGACTTCATACCCCGTGGACAGGACTCTCAGATGGCTCTGAGGGACAGCTCCGAAGAGCTGAGGGAGGAGCCATGATGTATAGGAGTTGATGTAACAAAAACCCGTGCAGTCCAAACATCAAAAGATTACAGTTAATTAAAGAAAACCAGACATCTCAAGATAATGAATTTAGCACTTTCCTATGTAGGGAAAGATGCAAAATCTGGGCTTATCGAAATCATTCCTTTGATATGCACCTCAGCTGTCTAGGGTTAGTATCCCATGCTTTCTCATCCTGAGTCCCTTTAGGGCTCACCTTTTTGGGGGAACTGTAGTGGCTGATGGCTTGATGGCCGCAACATCCTTTGTTCACTGATATGGCAGGTGGCATTCTTAGTTCACAACATTTTAAAATGTGGCCATAGAATATTGTAAGCTAGTAACTCAGTGAAGGTGGACAAGGTACATCATTGAACAGAACCAGACATTCTGCTGGAGACTACTCATATGCAAGAATAGAAAAGCTTTATTGTGGGGTGTCCAGCTAGGTATTGTAATTGTCTTTTGACATTTTCTTCAATTTCTTTCCAAAGCAAACCTCCCTTTTAGCCTTGGGTGTGATCACCTGGCTATACTACTTCAGCTTAGTATTGAGACAATGTGATCTGGTTTGAGATACTAAATGTCCTCCACACGATCCTTCATTTGCATCTTATATATGGAAGCCACACCTCACTGAGGTTCTGGCACCTTGCTGAGAGATTGGATCATATTAAGATCAGCTTACCCTCATTAATCAATGATTACCGCTCAGCTTGCCTTCTTACTAAAATTTTGGAAATTTCTTTTCTGCTGAAGTCTGCCCTGTTCTTTTGCTGATATGGGATTATATAAATTTTATTTTATTTTTAAAATTTAAACTTGGTTTCAGGAGGGAACATTATAAATATCTGTGGTAAACTTGCCATATGTCTCCTAAGAAGATTTTTAAAATTTCGAGCCGGATGCCGTCATCTTCCTGAAGAATTGTTGTCAGAAATTAGTTTCTGGGTGAAAATATTCGAAGAAGACAGTTACTCAGAAAAAGTAAAAGAAAAACTCTATAATGTCTGTCACCAAGGCAAACAATACTTTCTATGAAACTAAGAAACTATGGTCACAGAACAAAGAAGGAATAAATTTTTCAGAGATGATATTTGTACACAACTACCCCTGGAAGCCAACAATATAAGTATTTTATTCTACTCTACTTTTTTCTTTATTTTTAAATGTATTCATGTTTTCCCCTTCTCCCCTTTTCCATTTTTTTTCTCTATTTTCCCCTATAAGCTCTAGCATCTCACCAACTATTCTCATTTTGTCTTTCATCTTAATTGTCCTTCAATAGGGCCAGAGAACAAATTGCGACTTACTGAGATTTAGTGAAAATAGCCATGTTGGGTTTGGCTCCTCCAACTGGGCTGTCCATGATACTGCCTTGTGCTAACTGGACTAAAAAGAAAATCTGCCTAAAATATTGTCATGACACAGTTTTGTAACATCTAGAAGATGCACATACTTTTTAATAAATATACAACAATTATTTGATTGGTTTTATGGGCAGCTAAATTTATAGATTTATAAATCCTAGAGCAAAACCTACATAAAGGAAATACATATATGTATGGTCTTTGAAATACTATTTGTTCATTATGCTTCAATATCATCTTAATTTTCAAATTTTTGGTTTCCAGTTTTATTATTACACCATTTAAGAAATTTTATGTTTATGATCTGTATGTTTACTTGTGAGATACCTCAAATATTGCTTGGGGGTTGTGTTAGTCGGGGTTTCTCCAGAGAAACAGAACCAATGGGAGATATACAGAAGAGACTTATGATAGGAATTGGCTCACATAATTATGGAGGCTTGGAAGTCCCATGATCTACTCTCTGCAAGCTGGAGAACAAGGAGAGCCAGTGGTGTAATTCAGTCTGAAGACCTGCAAATTGTCCTGTAATTGATATCTAGTCTCATAGCCTTGTGGTTGGAAAAGATACTTGATACAATTTCAATTTTCTTAAATTTACCAAGGCTTGATTTATGACCCAAGATATGATCTATCCTGGAGAATGTTCCATGAGCACTTGAGAAAAATGTGTATTCTGTTGTTTTTGGATGGAATGTCCTATAAATATCAATTAAGTCCATCTTGTTTAATGTATCATTTAAAGGTTGTGTTTCCTTATTTATTTTCATTTTGGATGATCTGTCCATTGGTGAAAGTGGGGTGTTAAAGTCCCCTACTATGAATGTGTTACTGTTGATTTCCCTTTTTTTGGCTGTTAGTATTTGCCTTATGTATTGAGGTGCACCTATGTTGGGTGCATAAATATTTACAATTGTTATATCTTCTTCTTGGATCGATCCCTTGGTCATTATGTAGTGTCCTTCTTTGTCTCTTCTAATAGTCTTTATTTTAAAGTCTATTTTGTCTGATATGAGAATTGCTACTCCAGCTTTCTTTTGGTTTCTGTTTGCATGGAATATCTTTTTCCATCCCCTTACTTTGTCTGTATATGTCTCTAGGTCTGAAATGGGTCTCTTGTAGACAGCAAATATATGGGTCTTGTTTTTGTATCTATTCAGCTAATCTGTGTCTTTTGGTGGGAGCATTTAGTCCATTTACATTTTAGGTAATTATTGGAATGTATGTTCCTATTCCCATTTTCTTAATTGTTTTGGGTTCATTATTGTAGGTCTTTTCCTTCTCTTGTGTTTCTTGCCTAGAGAAGTTCCTTTAGCGGTTGTTGTAAAGCTGGTTTGGTGGTGCTGGACTCTCTCAGCTTTTGCTTGTCTGTAAAGGTTTTAATTTCGCCATCAAATCTGAATGGGATCCTTGCTGGGTAGAATAATCTTGGTTACAGGTTTTTCTCCTTCATCACTTTAAATATGTCCTGCTAGTCCCTTCTGGCTTGGAGAGTTTCTGCTGAAAGATCAGCTGTTAACCTTACGGGGATTCCCTTGTGTGTTATTTGTTGTTTTTCCCTTGCTGCTTTTAATATGTTTTCTTTGTATTTAATTTTTGACAGTTTGATTAATATGTGTCTTGGCGTATTTCTCCTTGGATTTATCCTGTATGGGACTCTCTGTGCTTCCTGGACTTGATTAACTATTTCCGTTCCCATATTAGGGAAGTTTTCAACTATAATCCTTCAAATATTTTCTCAGTCCCTTTCTTTTTCTCTTCTTCTTTTGGAACCCCTATAATTCGAATGTTGGTGTGTTTAATGTTGTCCCAGATGTCTCTGAGACTGTCCTCCGTTCTTTTCATTCTTTTTTCTTTATTCTGCTCTGCAGTAGTTATTTCCACTATTTTATCTTCCAGGTCACTTATCCGTTCTTCTGCCTCAGTTATTCTGCTATTGATCCCATCTGGAGTATTTTTTTTTTTTTTTTTTTTTTGCGGTATGCGGGCCTCTCACTGTTGTGGCCTCTCCCATTGTGGAGCACAGGCTCTGGACGCGCAGGCTCAGCAGCCATGGCTCACGGGCCCAGCCGCTCCGTGGCACATGGGATATTCCCGGACCGGGGCACGAACCCTTGTCCCCTGCATCGGCAGGCGGACTCTCAACCACTGCGCCACCAGGGAAGTCCCCATCTAGAGTATTTTTCATTTCATTTATTATGTTGTTCATCATTGTTTGTTTCATCTTTAGTTCTTCTAGGTCCTTGTTAAATGTTTCTTGCATCTTGTCTATTCTATTTCCAAGATTTTGGATCATCTTTACTATCAGTATTCTGAATTATTTTTCAGGTAGACTGCCTATTTCCTGTTCATTTGTTAGGTCTGGTGGGTTTTTATCTTGCTCCTTCATCTGCTGTGTGTTTCTCTGTCTTCTCATTTTGCTTATCTTACTGTGTTTGGGGTCTCCTTTTTGCAGGCTGCTGGTTCGTAGTTCCCGTTGTTTTTGGTGTCTGTCCCCAGTGGCTAAGGTTGGTTCAGTGGGTTGTGTACGCTTCCTGGTGGAGGGGACTAGTGCCTGTGTTCTGGTGGATGAGGCTGGATCTTGTCTTTCTGGTGGGCAGGTCCACGTCTGGTGGTGTGTTTTGGGGTGTCTGTGGACTTATTATGATTTTAGGCAGCCTCTCTGCTAATGGGTGGGGTTGTGTTCCTGTCTTGCTAGTTGTTTGGTATAGGATGTTCAGCACTGTAGCTTGCTGGTCGTTGAGTGAAGCTGGGTGCTGGTGTTGAGATGGAGATCTCTGGGAGTTTTTTGCTGTTTGATATTATGTGGAGCTGGGAGGTCTCTTGTGGACCAGTGTCCTGAAGTTGGCTCTCCCATCTCAGAGGCACAGCACTGACTCCTGGCTGCAGCACCAAGAGCCTTTCATCCACACGGCTCAGAATAAAAGGGAGAAAAAGTAGAAAGAAAGAATTAGTAGAAGTAGAAAGAAAGAAAGAAAGAAAGGAGGGAGGGAGGGAGGGAGGAAGGAGGGAAGGAAGGAAAAAAAGAAAGAAGATAAAGTAAAATAAAATATGATAAAATATAATAAAGTTATTAAAATAAAAAATAATTAAGGGAAAAAAAAGAAAAAAGAATTAAAAAAAAAAAAACGGACGGATAGAACCCTAGGACAAATGGTGGAAGCAAAGCTATACAGACAAAATCTCACAGAGAAGCATACACATACACACTCACAAAAAGAGGAAAAGGGGAAAAAAAATCATAAATCTTGCTCTCAAAGTCCACTGCCTCAATTTGGGAATGATTCATTGTCTATTCAGGTATTCCACAGATGCAGGTACATCAAGTTGATTGTGGAGCTTTAATCTGCTTCTTCTGAAGCTGCTGGGCAAGATTTCCCTTTCTCTTCTTTGTTCGCACAGCTCCTGGGGCTCAGCTTTGGATTTGGCCCCGCCTCTGCGTGTAGGTCCCTGGAGGGCGTCTGTTCTTCGCTCAGACAGGACGGGGTTAAAGGAGCCGCTGATTCGGGGAGGGAGGGGCACGGAGTGCGGGGCGGGCCTGCGGCGGCAGAGGCCGGCGTGACGTTGCGCCGGCGTGACATTGCGCCGGCGTGACGTTGCGCGGGCGTGACGTTGCACCAGCCTGAGGCACGCCGTGCGTTCTCCCAGGGAGGTTGTTCTTGGATCCCGGGACCGTGGCAGTGGCGGGCTGCACAGGCTGGGGTCCACGCTTTTAGCCGCGGCTCTCGCCCGTCTCTGGAGCTCCTTTAAGCAGCGCTCTTAATCCCCTCTCCTCGCGCACCAGGAAACAAAGAGGGAAGAAAAAGTCTCTTGCCTCTTTGGCCTCTCCAGACTTTTTCCCGGACTCCCTCCCGGCTAGCCGTGGCGCACTAACCCCCTGCAGGCTGTGTTCACGCCGCCAACCCCAGTCCTCTCCCTGCGCTCCGACCGAAGCCCGAGCCTCAGCTCCCAGCCCCGCCCGCCCCGGCATGTGAGCAGACAAGCCTCTCGGGCTGGTGAGTGCTGGTCGGCCCTGATCCTCTGTGCGGGAAACTCTCCGCTTTGCCCTCCGCACCCCTGTGGCTGTGCTCTCCTCCGCGGCTCCGAAGCTTCCCCACCTCTGCCACCCGCAGTCTCCGCCCGTGAAGGGGCTTCCTAGCGTGTGGAAACGTTTCATCCTTCACGGCTCCCTCCCGCTGGTGCAGGTACCGTACCTATTCTTTTGTCTCTGTTTATTCTTTTTTCTTTTGCCGTACCCAGGTACGTGGGGGGGTTTCTTGCCTTTTGGGAGGTCTGAGGTCTTCTGCCAGCATTCAGTAGGTGTTCTGTAGGAGTTGTTCCACGTGTAGATGTATTTCTGGTGTATCTGTGGGGAGGAAGGTGATCTCCGCGTCTTACTCTTCCGCCGTCTTCCCGGAAGCCCCTTTGTAGACTTTTTGTTGATGGCCATTCTGACCGGTGTGAGGTGATACCTCACTGTAGTTTTGAGTTGCATGTCTCTAATGATTAGTGATGCTGAGCATCCTTTCATGTGTTTTTTTGCCATCTGTACGTCTTATTTGGAGAACCAGCCCAACCCTACTCACGGATTGGCTCAATTGCCTTCCTTCCAGGAACCACCATCATTGTTACCATCACCAACACCATTACCCACATCATCACAAAAACAGCTCTGTCACCACAAACAATGCTGCACCCTCCTCCCTCAGGCTTGAAAAAGTATGCTTTCTATTCTGTTATAAAAGTGGACAATTTTCTTCTATATGTAAAACATAGAAGTTTTTAGTCTTTATTTCTTTATACTACAATGGACATTTTGTATCATTGTATTCCAGGCAAGCCATAGCGCATGGTAGGCATACAGAGTATAGTTTTCCGTAATAGTATCCTCCTATTTATAAAAAATAAACCTTCACAAAGAGGTGAAAAACTCATTTGGCAGTTAGTATGATGCAGGTTGGAATGAAATATACACATCTTACTGTCACTGTGTCTGCTTTGGATTATAATTTATACATGGCCTTGGTTTCATAGTAAGGTTGGAATATTAGCCTACTAATATCATATATATCCTTTCATACTAACTCATTATAAGAATAATGAGTTCTTATTAAATGATTAGTGGTAGTGAATGTTACAGTAGCACTGTGGAAGTGGGGAGATTGGGAAACTTTTGATGCATAACTAAGATGTTATTTTATTTTATTTATATTTTATTGTATTTCATTTTATTTTAGCATTGAAGAAACTAAATCAGCAGTGTAAAAATAGTGCCTCTGAATATAGGCCTCACTTTCTAGGAAAACATTTCTTATTGAAACACACACAAATATAGTGTATAGTCATTTGCTTATAGTAAAATCACTCTCAATTTTTTGCATAGGACTTATAATTTTCTGGATTTGAGATATAATGAGGAAACTTGGCAATGGTCTAATACTGTGAGACTTACTATGCCTTATATATGTTAACTTTCATAGTTTCATCTATAAGCAATGTGCACGACTAAAGCAACTAAAGGGTGATATAAATGTATGTAATTTAGACAGAATAGTGCATGTTGCTAGAGAAATCCTGCAGGTGCAAAGAATTTAAGCAGGAACTTTGGAGGAAAACTAATAGTTGGATTTTTCAAATCCTTTTGGAAACATTTGTGGAAAGAAATATTGGGACTTTTAATGAAACAGTATGAGTGTACATGAGAGTCCCAGCAGTCTGAGATGATGGTAGATTACTTCCCCCTCAGCAAAGAAAAATGCAGGAGCAGACACTTTCTGTAACCCACCCACTGAGCTGGCAGTGCCCAAGACTCCCAGTAACCTCTGTTTGACTTGTCACTTGCAAGACAAATTTGCTCGTATTTCATGACTGTCAGAATCCCTTTTCGGCAACTGTATCAGTAATTAGCTATGCCTTGTTAGTGCTCAAGGCATGTGTATCTGTCACATTGATAAAAAGTCTCGTTTTTCTTTTTTTTTTAATTTCAACTAACATGTTAGCCTCTCAGCATTATAATGCCAACGAAGGGCCACAATATTGATCAAACCCTCACTGATGACCTTTACAAATACTTACATTATTCAAGAAAATAAGAACCAGTGTGCTGTGCCACCCGAAGGACTATTACAATTTGAGAAGAAAGTAAACTCGGTAGTTAATATTTCAAATCATTGGGGAGCATTTTCATAAATTCTTTGGCTAACTTTTCTAATAGAGTCAAGCAATGTGAACTATCTTCTGTAGAGTTTCCTTTGAAATTTTAGTCAATTAAATATATTCATACGTTGCTTATTATAAAAAACTAAGAGGTAATTACACTAGTTTCAGTCCCACTCAGGGGAGGGGGAGTCAGTTCAGATGTTTGTATGTAGACCAAGTAAAAAAGCAGACATAGAATTACACAGATCAGAGATTTTCAACATTGGATCATCAACAAAATCAAATGCAGTGTTGTCTTTTTTTAATAAAAATTCTTAGGCCCAAACTGAATGAAACAAAATATCTTAAGAGAAAATAGACCCTAAACAAAGTTGAAAAAGCAAGAAATAGTCTCGGGTGAAGTATTTGGAAAAAATATATAAGGTGATATTATCATTAACAGTTCAGCAATATTTAATTAAAACATAAAGACACAATTAAGCTGCTACAAATCAATGAGACTAATATTAAAAATCAACATGATATATGAACAGGAAATGAACAAGAACTATTAATGGCCAATAAATATATAAAATTATGTTGAACGTCTTTTGTGATCAAGATAAATCAAAACAAAATAACAATGGAATTTTCCCTTTTCCCATCAGATTTATAAAATTAAGTAAAATTTTAAAAGATTGCCAGTAACTCTGGCCATGGTTCATGGAATTTAACAGCATCATCAACTATTGGTGAGATTGTTCGCTTTGTCAGCTTTGAGGAGAGACATAACAATATCCACCAGCAAATATGGTATCATCATAAAACAAACATGCCTCCCACGTCTTCTGCTGTGCCTTGTACTCCTAGAATAGTGACTAATACTAACTAGCACATGGTTGATTCTCAAATATAATCAGTTCAATCAGATATTAACTATGCACATTCTCTACCCCAGGTATCTCACATCTAAAATCAATCCCATGGAAACACATGACACGAATGGCTAAAAGTGCACTAGGATGTTCGTTGCAACACTGCTCTTTGAAAAGAAAAGACAAATTTAAATGTGAATCAATGAAAAAGAACAAGAAAGAACTAAATCTCATATGCTTTGGTTATACCTAGGTTATTAAGTTAAAGTTAACAGAACAAAGCAAATTGTAAATTTGTGTATAGTGTATGGATTCTCGAGAATGTTTAGCTAGGTAGGAAAATAGCTAGGAGTTGGACAGATCTGTGGATGTATTTTAGAATTTGGGGAGAATATCTAAACTCAGACACAGAATACCAGTCAGATGAAAATACGTGAATGAATGATTAAATTCAGGAAACCTAGGAAAAGAAACATAATTATAATAATAACACATTACTTTACTTGGCAGTGCAAATATTCAAGTAGTTATAGTATGTAAATATTTGCTATTTATATATTTTTAAAATGTCTTTAAAATGGGTTGTTTTAGGCAGGATGTGGGGAATTTAGAAAAAATGAGCCCTCAGCCACTGTGACAGGTGGTTAAAAGGTCTTGTCTATAATTAATTGTATCAAGAAATTGCTACCTAAGTATATTATTAAGAAAAATGCAAGTAAATAGCAAAAGAAGTGTCTAAAAGAAGAGAAAGGCTCAGAACAGAAAGAATAGCCTAGACAGGTTTTAGAGAAAGAGGCTGCGAATTTAAACCTTTAGCACAACCAATTTTTAGATTCTTTTCAGTTTGAAAATAAGTACAATTTGTGTTTCTGTAGTTTTTTCCTTTCCTTTTTTTTTGTGTGTGTGCGGGGGGCTAGGGGCTAGGTGAAAGATTTTTAATATTTCATTAGAAGGTTTGGTAAAATTATTCAACTACCTGTCCTGCATCTTCATTATTTTTTCTATGATTTTTACACATGAAAAGAGAAGTTTGTTGTTGTATAAGCATGTCGAGGGGCATATGAAAGAAAAGATTATAGAAAAGGGGGTAAATACCACTGTGGTATAGGAGGGAATAACACACAGTGAATAATTTGTCTCTTTTGAAGTCAGGAAAATATCATTTTTAATGCCTGAGCAGTGTTACATATAATATATTTTAGATATGATTTGAGAAAATAAACTGTTCAATTTTGCCCATGAATTTTATTCTCTTATCATATCAAAATATATGCTAGCAATAAGTTCACATTCTCTTATTATTTGAAAAGAAACAGAAACTATTTCCTTTAGTTCAGCACACAGTAAGAAAGCTTTCTGTGCCAAGATAGCTTTTACTTAAGGTAAATTACACTTTCAGCCAGAATACATTAAATATCTAGCATCAAGTAATGTTATTTTTAGCACATATATTATGAATAATTTCTTATGAGCTATACAAACTTAGATGATTCTATTAATCAACTTGAACCTCAATTAAATGTTCATAAAATTGGAATTATACAAGGAAAATTTGAGTTGATCATTTGAACTTATTACTTCATCATAAATTAGCATGCAATGGTATCTAGATACATAAAGTATAATGTCACTAGTTCATTAGAAATACAAAAAAAATGTGATTTGGCTTTAATAACTGACTAGGTTATAAAACCAATTTTTAAATATTTTCAAATGCAGTCTAAAATCATTGTTTTCCTTTGCCTGGTAATAGTAGACAAAAATTTCTTAAACATATATTTTCTAAGATATTTGTACAATACTAATTTTTCTTTTTGTTTCAAATGAAAGAAACCAAAGAGGCAATCCCACTGAAATCATAATCAATTCACACTGACATGATGGCCTCAACATTAGCTATGCCATATGTTTGGCTGTAAAATGGAGTAATTAGTGTGTGCCTCCTGGACAGTAGCTTGCTAATTTACTATGAACAAGTTAATACACATTAACAGGAAATAACAGAAATCTGCAAATATATGTATACGTTTTTTTTTTTAATAAGCATATTCATCACTCCTCCTAGCTTTCTCATGCCCCTTTGTGATTCTCCTTCCCACAGTTGCCCCTGCCTCCTGGCCATCCTCAGGCAATGCAGTGATTTGCATTCTTTCACTTTAGGTAGCTTGTATTTTCTAAACTTTTATTGAAATGAAACCACACAGTATGCATTCTTCTTTTTGGCTTCTTTCCCTCAGCATAATTATTTTGAGACTTGCCCATGTTGTGTATCAACAGTGACCTTTTTATTGCTGAGTAGTACTCCATCATACTATGAGTTTTTCAATTCACCTAATAATGGATGTTAGGGATGATACTAAAACATCTAGGAGCATTCGTAAACAAGTCTTTATATCGATGTAAGTTGTCATTTATCGTGGACAACAAAATGCTGGAAATGCTGGAAATGAAATGCTTGCATCAAATGTCAGGAGGATGCTAAACTTATTAAAAAAAATTTTAAAACTACCGAACTATATTCCTTAGTGTACCATTTTTATATTCCCATCAGCATTGTATGAATGTTCTAGTTACTCAACAGCATGGCAAAAACTTAAGATGGTCAGACTTTTAAATTTCAAGACATTCTAATAGGTGGATATCTCATTGTACATTTAATATATATGCAAACAACTAAAGAATAATGATACTGAGCATCTTGTCATATGCTTATCTACTCTTGGGTTAAATATGTGTTTAATCCTTCTTCCATGTTTAATTGGATTTCTTGTTTAATGATTGGGCTTGTGAGTTTTTTATATACTGTGTGTGTATAAATTGTAAGTATTTTATCCTAGTAAATAACTAGTCTTTTCAGTTTCTTAAGACTGTCTTTCAAAAAAGCAGTTCTTAATTTTGATGAAATTCAACATAAATAAAACTAATTAAATATGACATGCATACTTTTAAATAAAGGAGGTCCCTGACTTATGATGGTTTGTTTGACTTAGGATTTTTTCCACTTTACAATAGTACAAAAGCCATATGCACTCAGTAGAACTGTACTTTGAATTCCGAATTTAATCTTTTCCTGGGCTAGTGATATACGGTAACAACTATATTCTGGTCCATACAGCCATTCTGTTTTTCACTTATATATGTTATATATGTTTTTCACTTTATATATATATAGTATAATAGTCAATAAATTACATAAGATATTCAACAGTTTATTATAAAATTGGCTTTGTGTTAGATGATTTTGCCCCCCATGGGCTCATGTAATTGTTGTGAGCACATTTAAGTTAGGCTAGGCTAAGCCATGATGTTGAGTAGATTAGGTATATTAAATACATTGTCTACATACCGTGGATTTATCAGGACTTAACCCCATCTTAATTTGAAGAAAATCTGTATATTCAAACTTATTTTATATCCTAGAATACAGTTTATCTTAGGACACATGCTCTTCATTAGCTTGAAAAAAATGTGTAAATCTAATGTGTTCTGGTAGCTTCTTCTATAAATGTCAATTAGGCCAAATTGGTTAAGAGTAGTTTAAGACTTTTATATTTTAAATTGTTTATCATTTGCTTATTCTATCAATTACTGAGTCTTAAAATCTTTAATAACTGTACATTTGTTTACTTCATTTATTTGATCACTTTTTGCCTCATATATTTTTATTAGCTTCAGTAAGGTATAATTCACATGTAAAATTTACCTATTTAAAATGTAAAGTGCAGTGTTTTTAGTGTATTCCCAGAGGTGTGCAACTATTATCACACTCTAATTTTAGAATATTTTTCTCACTACAAAAGAAACACTGTAGACATTAACAGTCACTCCACACTGCCCACCCTGATCCCCAAAACTGCTAATTTGTCATTCTTTCTCTGTTAGCGTATAGGGACATTTTATATAAATGGATCACACAATATATGGTCTTCGAGATTGCCTTATCTCACTTTGCAAGATATTCTTGAGGTTCATCCATGTTGTAGCATGCATCTATACTTCATTCTTTTTTATTATTAAATAATATTCTATGATATGGATACTTTACACTCTGTTTATCCATTCGTTAGTTAATGGATATTAAAGTTCTTTCCACTTGGAGGCTGTTTTGAATAATGTCGCTATGGATATCCTTGTATAAGTTTTTGTGTGGGCATATATTTTTATTGATAGATACCAAGGGATGGAATTGCTGGGTTATATGGCAACTATGTTTGCCATTTTGAGGAACTGCTAGATGTTTTCCAAAGTAGTTTCAGAATTTTATGTTCTTGACAGCATTATATAAGGTTTCTAATTTCTCCACATCTTAGTCAACACTTGTTATAGTCCATCTTTTTTAAAAGAATATTTATTTATTTATTTACTTATTTTTGGCTGCAATGGGTCTTAGTTGTGGTGCACGGGCTTCTCTCTGGTTGTGGTGCACGTGGGCTCTGTAGCTGCGGCACACAGGCTTAGTTGCCCCGAGGCATGTGGGATCTTAGTTCCCCAACCAGGGATTGAACCTACATCCCCAGCATTGGAAGGTAGATTCTTAACCGCTGGACCACTAGGGAAACCCGCACCTTTTTTTTGTAGTCATCCTATTGTATGTGAAGTGAGATCTTATTGTGGTTTTGATTTACATTTCTGTAATACCTAATGATGTTGAGCATATTTTCACGTGTCTGACAGTCATTTGTATATCTTCTTTGGAGAAATACCCAGGGAAATTGTTTACCTTAGTTAAATTGGGTTATTTTGTGCTTTTCTTCCTTCCTTCCTTCCTTCCTTCCTTCCTTCCTTCCTTCCTTCCTTCCTCCCTTCCTCCCTTCCTCCCTTCCTCCCTTCCTCCCTTCCTTCCTTCCTTCCTTCCTTCCTTCCTTCCTTCGTTTCTTTCTCTCTTTCCTTTCTTTTACTGAGCTCCAAAATTTTTTATATATTCTGGATACAAGTCCCTTATCAGATATATGATTTGGAAATGTTTTCCATTCTAATTCGTGTATTGTCACTTTCTTGATGTTTTAATTTCTAATACAGAAGTTTTTAGTTTTGATGAAGTTCACATTTTTATTTTATCTTTAGTTGTTTGTGCCTTTGGCATCCTAAGAAAGCATTGCCTAACCAACGTCAAGAATATTTGCTTCCATGTTTTCTTCTAAGAGTACTTGAGTTTTAATTCACACATTTAGATCTTTTAAATGAATTTTGAGTCAAATTTGTTTGTTACATAACTTAGAGATCAAACTTCATTATTTTGCATGTGAATATCCAGTTGTCTGGCACCATTTTTGGAAAAGTTTATTCTTTCTTAATTGGATTTTCCTAGTACCCTTGTCAAAATCAATTGACCATAGACACAATGTTTTATTACAAGACTCTCAATTCTTCTTCACTGATCTATATGCTTAGCATTATACCAATACCATATAGTTTTGATTATTGCAGGTTTATATTCAGTTTAAAATCAAGAAATCTAAACCTGAAAATTTGTTCTTTTTCTTTAAGAATTATTTTGCTATTCAGGGTCCCTAGTAATTTCATATAAATTTTAGGATTAGCAAGTAAATTTCTGCAAAAGAACAAGCTGGGATTTTGAAAGGGATTGTGTTTAATCTATAGATCAATTTCGGGAGCATTGTCATCTTGACAATATTAAGTCTTCCTATCCATGTACATTAAATACCTTTCTATATATTGAGATATTATTTAATATCTTTCAATAATATCTTGCAGTTTCTAATATACAAGACTTGCACTTTTTTTGTTAAATTTATCCCCATGCATTTTATTCTTTATAGTGTTATAATAAATGAAATGATTTTCTTAGTTTTGTTTTCAGATAGTTTATATGCAGTGTATAGAAATACAATTGATTTTTTAAAATGTTAATCTTACATTCTGAAAACTTCCTGAACTCAACTATTAATATAATAGTTTTTAATGGATTCCTTAGGATTATCTTTATACAAGGTTATATATCCTGTGCAAATACTGATAATTTTACTTATTTTTTTCTCAATCTGAATGATTCCTACTTCTTTTTTAGCTTGATTTCCCTGACTAGAACCTCCAGTGCAATGCTGAATTGCAGTGTTGAGAGTGGACATCCTTGTCTTATTTCGATCTTAGTGGGAAAGCTTTCATATTTTTACCATTAAGTATGTGGGTTTTTCATTGTATTCTTTTTGCTATGGAGGTAGAATAACCCCACATACGAAGTTTTGGTTTTAGCTTTTCAAAAACATGATATCCTGCAATAATAAGAATTAACCATTTAAAGAAATAATATATATATCCTATATAAAACATATATGTACATTATATATATTATAAAAATAGTAAGGAAAGACAAATTTAATTTTTGGAGCTTATAGAAATAACATTATTAAGTAGCTGCATAATTTATTGAATCGAGTAATAAGTGGCTTCAAAATAAATGCAAATAAAATCTGTATTTAAAAATAAAGTATTTTAATGAAGATCAAATCTGAAACTCAAGTGTAAATGCAGGGGGTTAGGAATAGCCATAGACATCTTGACGAGAACAAAAACGCTGTAGTATGTGCGTTTCCAGATACTAAACATCATTATAAATCTATAATAATTAAGATAACGTGGTATTGTAACATGAATAGAAACAATGGTCTATGGACTAGAGTAGAGGCCAGAACCAAACCTGTTCATATAGAATATTTATAAATATTTGCCTGGGCTTATCTACGATAACACTTCAATACAGTGGACATAATATGATCTTTAATATAAATGATATTGAGTCAATCAGATATACCTCAATCACACACACAAAATTATTTCCAGATGGCATAAAGATATTCATGTGAAAGGTAACCTAAAAACATAAAAATGTGAAACATCTTTCAGTCCCAAAGTTGGCAAACATTTCTTCAATAGGAGCTCAAAATCACTCCTGAAAAAGCAACCCACAGTGAGGGAAAATATTTCCAGTGCGTTCCTTCAACAAATGCATATATCTAGAATATTAAAAAAATTCAAATACAAATCGATAAGAAAAAGGCAGACAACCTAACAGAAAAATATCAAAAGACTTCAGCAGACATGTTGCCAAAAATGTAAACACATGATCAATAAATATATGAAAGTATCAATAGATTCTTTGGATTTTTGTGCATTTTTATTGAGCCATGATTGGCATACAAAAAGCTTTACATATTTAATGTATACACTTTGACGAGTTTGGAGATCAGTATACATCTGTGAAACCATCACCACCACTATGTCATAAACATATTCCTCAGCTTGCGTTATATACATATATATAATAGAATAATCAGCCTTCAAAAATGAAGGAAGTCCTGCCATTTGCAACAACATGGATGGATTTGGAGAACATTATACTAAGCGAAATAAGCCAAATACAGAAAGACAAACACTATATGATACTCCTTATATGAGGAATCTAAAGTAGTCAGACTCACAGAAGCAGGGAGTGGATTGATGGTTGTCAGAGGCTGGGAGGGGGGAGGGGAAAACAGGGAGGTAATTGTCAAAGTAGATCCTTATTCATCAAGGAAAAGTAAATTAGACTTATAATACAATAATACCATGCACTACCAAATGACTTAAAAGAGGAAGCAACAATAAACAAAGCTAAACATTATAAAATAAAGAATTATACAAAATGTTCGCAAGACTGGGAAAACTGAAAGCTTCTGGCACTGCTGGCAGAAATATTAATGGGTAACAACCCCTTCGAACCACTTTGGAAAATTCTGGTAATGTTGCAAAGCATAGCTTATATTCCAGCAATTCTACTCGTAGATGTAAACCCACAAAAATGCATACATATGTGAACCAAAAGCACACACTAGATAGAATGTTTACAATGGCGATATTTGTGACAGCAACAAACTGGAACCTACCCAAATGCCCATGATCAGTATAGAGGTTTATTCACACCATGGTATTCTAGATGACAATGTGAGTGCACAATGGACAACTGTCCACACCAGGGTGAATGAAACCAGACACAGAGCACACACTGTATGATTTGATGTACATAAAGAACAAAACCAAACAAAACTACTCTGCTGGTAAATGTCAGGAGGAGGGGCAGTGACTGGAAGAGGGCACAAGAGGAATATCTGAGCGTTGGACGTGTTCTTGATCTACTGGAGATGGTTATACAGGTGAGATCCCTTTGTGAGCATTCCAGATGCATAATTACAACATGTACTGTTTTCTGTATGCAATTTAATAAAAAAATAAGTACAAGAATAGAGTGTGGCAGGAAAAATGTTACTCTGGATAATGTACAAGACAATAATTCCCCCCCCCCCCATCATGTTTAATTGCTGAAAAGAATCCTTGATGCTGCGTTTTCCTAGCCCTTTTCTTGGAACTTTCTACTACTGATATCATTATGCCTCCCAGAGGAAATCTGGCTTGTGGTTCCCTGACTTGCAGTTTTGTGGTTTTAAAGCAATGTCGTCAAATTGTCACTGGGTTGAGTTTGTTTCAAGGCATTCATTTTGAATGAGAAAGAGGATTCTTATGTCAAGTAATACTGTGTTCTCAGAATTCACTAAGAGCTCTTCGGGGGCAAGGAAGGGAACATTCTGACTCTATGTAGGGCACAGATTGTATCCATCACTCTTTTCTTAAACTCTTAAATTTTTTGTTCTCAAGTTTTAAAAGGAAAAGATGTTAAAAAGTAGATGAGGTGACAAACAAATGAAAATAAGTAAAAGGATAATAAAAAGAAACTTCTACAAGTGGCATAGAAATGGCTTATCTGATTTACATCTCAGTGAGAGCTGTTAGTTTCTGCATGGCAGGAGAATGAAGCATGAAGTTGTTGTTGACTAGGATTAGGGTTAGGATAGAGGCAATTAAAGACTAAAACAGAATTGCTGATGAGAATTCTTAAAGACTGTGTTCCCAGTCCGATAGAATCTCTTAGTGACTCTAGTCTATTTCAGATAGAAGCTGAATCTTGGTAATCAGACTCACGGCTGAGTAGGCCACAACTCAGAACAAAACATGCACTCTCTCAAGTATATATTTAATCAACGTGTGGTGGGAGCTTTCTGGATAAGCCTAACTAAGCCAGCTTCTCCATTTGAAAACAGCCTTCTCAATCTAGAGGCATACTGGCATTTGGATGTTAACATTCATTTATGTATTTGTAATAAATGATCTATTTATCCAAAACCCATTATGGAAGCTAGCATTTACTCAAATTACAGTTTTTGTATTCTTGGCAAGGCAGTAGTTCTTTTGCTTTTACAAAGAATTATGATTTAGTGTTTAGGAATAGATGAATACCTTCTTGACTTACTGTGTCTGATGAAATAATAGGAAAGAAGAAACCAACTACAGCTAATATTTATACATATACAGACAAGAACAAATTAAATTGCTCATAATGTCCATTATTTATCCAAATAGGCCTCATTTTGGAAAGATAAGGAAAGTAATAGGAGCTATTTCCAGACCATATGGAACTGCATAATTTATTGGGGATGTTGCCAGATTCAGGGAAAGTGAGTGTGTTTCACAAGCTGGAGAGTCCCTTTCACAAGTAAGATTACAGAAGGAATATACTCATCTTTATATGGTTCTGAGGGTTTTCATTGGATTTGTATATGATGACAGGACACTATGATGATGACATTTTTTTCAAAGTTTTAAATACATAATGTGGTTCTGACTTTTTATTTCGATTTAAAGTAAAGCTTGTTTTGCCAGACTATGAGATATTTCCATTTGGTTGAGTCAATAAGGACATGACAATTTTTATTTTTGCAAGATGTTGTTTTTCACAATTTCCAAACCTCATTTTCCAAGAGGAGTTGTTTCTTGGATGGGTTGATAGTTAATTCAGTCATGAGCAAAAAAAGTGTTTATTCTGAGACACACCAAAAGCCTTTTGACAGTCTCTGACTTATTTCTTTCATGGGCTTGGTCATTCCTTTCTGCAAGTTGTCATGGACTGAACTGTGTCCCCCCGAATTCATATGTCGAAACCCTAACCCTGCTACCTCAGCATATGACTGTATTTGGTGATGGGGCCTTTAAAAAAGAAAACTAATTTAAAATGAGGCTGATGGGGTGGGTCCTAATCCCACCCGACTGGCTCCAAAATGTTAAATCCCTTACTCCCCCATCTCTTCTTTTTAGATCTAGAAATGCTCAAAAACATTTTACTGAATGTTTTTCTCCTGAGAACTTAATTCTGAAATTATTCTTTTTATTACATTTTAAGTCCATGGAGTATCATATATTAACAATTCTAGGTACAAACATTATTGTTCTAAGATACTCAAAATTCCATTAAACTAATTTAATCAAAAAACCACACAGCTATACTCAAAAGAGCACTTTCTGTTTGAGTTTTCAAGTAATCAAGAGCCAATTTCTTGACGTTGAAATTATGTTGCATATTTCCACTAAAGATATTTGTGAAAGAAGTTATTATCTTCACTACCACTTGGAAAGAGTACACATGAGAAATGTAGACATACATACTCAACGTTAAAAGAAAATCAATTTGCCTTTGATTGCATGGTACATTTTTTGTTATTTTATTAGCTGTGATATTACAAAGGATAGCTTTACTAATAACATTGATTTCTCTCCGTTTATTCCTGTAATGGGTTCTGTGATAAAGAGCTTATGGAACTTATCATAAACTCATATTCTTGTTTCTGTTAATACTGTTCTGTATGGCCACTTTATACATTCTATGAATTGGATCTCTTAATGACTCACTGCTTTCTTCGGGGTGCATTGTAATGGTATGAATTCCTTGGGCCTCCCTAGCACGGGAGCTATAGCCTGAGGTTCCTGCCTGAGAGAATGAATTCTACCTATTTAACCCCTATGGGAAACAAAGGTGCCAAAATTGAGTGAGTGCATGTCGAATAAATAATCTCCCTCAACTTCAAGATTACATTGATTGCTAAGATTACCTTGTATATTGGCTCCATGCTATAGATTACACCTTTCCCATGCATATACTTATTATAATCACTTTAACTTTTTCAACATTTCTCTGAAAGCGTAATATATAAATAATTAAACTATTCATATCCAAGAAAGTTTTGCAATGATTTTTGAGAATATGTCAATTCGCCACTGATTATGCCACTAATTTTCCCCTTGACTGTATCCTTTAAACAGTATTCTCCCAGGAATTCAGAGGATCCTGATATATGACTACGGATATGACCTGTGGTCATATTTATGTTTTTTGGGCCAGCTCCAGACCTGGAAAACTCAATGATTTTTACGGGACTTTCTGAAAGTGCCTGATTTTAGGTTGAGCGTTGGGAATGGAATAAAGGAATCACATGTAAGGAATTATGTCTAGCACTAACCTGATTCTCATGTGCATTCCTGGCCCATATTTGGTGGTTACACAGTCTCAAAAAAGAAAGTGCTTCTTCTCTCCCAGCTTCCTGGGAAGTAATATCCTAAAGAATGTTGACTTGGCAAATACATCTTAAATTCTTGGAGTGATTCTGGTACTTGCTCCTCAAGCATCCCTCAAAATAAATACATACAATCATAAAAACATAAATAATGGTTATAGTAACCATGTGGTTCCTGATGTGAAATGAAGACTCTCCCAATTTAACAGATGATTGCTGTATACTTAATAACACAATTTCCAGCTCTAGAATCCTCCTGATAATGTTCAGAATGGTAAAAGTATTATTCTGGAATTATCCTGGAAAAGGTTGACCTTCATAAACACTCTCTTCTTTGTATGTACATCTCTTTCTCCTTACAGAATACACATTTTAACACTTTGACCCCAAACAAATCAAAGACCTAAAAATCAATTTTAATTTTAAAATTGAAACAAAGCCAGACAATGAATCAATAGAATATCCAAAGTCCTTTGCATATTTTAAGATAAAAATCAATAATGATGACATATGTGGCTTCAGTTGTTTCATGTATTATTGTTTGTCTTCAAATTTTTACAACAGATGAGGTTAAAAGTTTACAGAACATCTATAATCTTCTCTTTGGAGAAAAGAAGACAATACTTCTAGAAAAATAACAATAGCACAAGCTATATTGAAAGCTGTATTACAGCATCAAAGGTAAATATTTTTGACCTGTTCCAACTGAGCATGTATTATACCTATAATATGCTCAGTAAAATAACAGATAATCTTAGAATATTATGTCTGGCACATGGTAGGTACTAATAATTTATTGAATTACTGAATGAAATGACACACTATTCTTCCACAAGTGGGATTTTTATCTCTGCAAATACCTTTGAAATCTTTGAAATGTAAAGAAATTTAACTTACGAACTTCAAGGCTTAATAGAAGGTATAGTTCCTAGTATTCCACAGCTAAGAAATGGAAGGACATTCAAAATATTAACTGAAATCAATAATATCAAAGAGAAGCTTGAAGTATTAGCATTAACTAACTGATCCAGCAAGTTAGATATGCTTAAAAAACTTAAGTAACTTATTAATATGTTTTCTAAAGTGTTATATTTCCAAATGCTCAATCATATTTTGTGACTGAACTATCTTTAGTGTAATTAATAAGAGGGGATAACTATTCTGTTCACCCACATGTGAATAGTAAATAATGAGAAAGAGATTTTAAAGTTACACTATAGGCAGCAAGATGGAGATGGCGGAGACGGAAGACCCCCAACTCAACTTCTCCCACGAACACACCTAAACTACAGCTACACATAGAACAACTCTCTCTGAGAACAACGTGAAGATTAGCACAATAGCTCTTTTACAAGTAAGGATAAGAACAAAATGAACAAAACAAAACAAAAAACATCGGGACAGGTAGGAGGGCAAGAGAAGGGACCTAGTTAGGACCCACGCCCCCAGCAGGCAACCCAAAAGAGGAGGGGTGTGTCACAAACTCAGAGGTCCTCCTTAAGGAGCAAGGGGCTCGAGCCCCACAGCGGGCACCCCACTCTGGAGACCAACACTGGGAAGACAAGCCCCCTTCACTGGTTTTGAAAAAAAATGGAGACTACAACCAGGAAAGCCAGAGGGCTCTAGCAAACTGACACTCTTACTCTTACAGTAAGAAACAAACTGTACTCTTACCTCTCCAAGACCCTGCACAGGGGCAGAGGATTGAAGAGCGGTGGGGACTCTAGCCAGCCTGCCAAGGTTGCCCTCCATGCCTCCCATCCCACAAACAAGTCCAGCTCTAACATCCCTGCCGACCCAGGGACCCCATGTGTGCCCTCAGAGAAGCCCCAGCCCATGCTGGGCTCTGACTCTAGCGCCTCCGGAACCAGCCACCCCTTCAAGATGGCAGCTTCTGATGTGCCCAGGGAAAAGCTGTGACCTGTGCTGGATTCTGGCTCCAGCGCTCCCACCTCAGGAGATGGCTTCCAGTGCACCCAGGAGAAGCTCTGGCTAGTGCTTGCTTAGCTACAGCTCTCCTGCTAAAGTTGCTGGGCTCCTATACTAGGACACAAGGATAGATAGATAGGTAGGTAGGTAGGTAGGTAGATAGATAGATAGATAGATAGATGATAGATAGATTGACAGACACCTTTCTTTTTCCCACTAATTTTAGCATGCATTAGTGAATCTTTCCTGTAGCTAGAATTACTGAGATTTTTTTTTTCTTTTTCAACATCTTTATTGGAGTATAATTGCTTTACAGTGGTGTGTTAGTTTCTGCTGTATAACAAAGTGAATCAGCTATACATATACATATATCCCCATAACCCCTCCCTCTTGCGTCTCCCTCCCACCCTCCCTATCCCACCTCTCTAGGTGATCACAAAGCACCGAGCTGAGCTCCCTGCGCTATGCGGCTGCTTCCCACTAGCTATCTGTTTTACATTTGGGAGTGGATATATGACCATGCCACTCTCTCACTTCATCCCAGCTTACCCTTCCCTCTCCCCGTGTCCTCAAGTCCATTCTCTATGTCTGGTGATTTTCTAGGTTCTTTTTCCTACTGCATGTATTGATTGAAATGCTTCCATGAGGAAAGTGGTTTCTTTATTTTTCCATTTATTTATTTACTCAGTTTATTTATATCAGCATGGATTTAAGAATGTTTATTTTATTTCAAGGGGTGTTAGTCCATGTATATGTTTTTAAAATAGAGATAAGGAATAAACTTTTATTAACCTCAATGAGAATTTACAATGGCACCCTCATTAGTATAAATGCTGAGTAATCTGGGACTTCCCTGGAGGTCCAGTGGTTAAGACTGCGCTTCCACTGCAGAGAGAGCAGGTTTGATCCCTGGTGGAAGAACTAAGATCCCGCATGTTGTGCGGTATGGCCAAAAAAAAAAAAAAAAAAAGAGTAATCTGTTGCATAACACAAAGAGAGGTCCTGATCCCAGAAAGTTAAATGAAGACGTTGGCAGAAGCATTATCATGCATTCATTCAGTGAGGAAAGAGGCCAACTGGAATGAGTCTAAGAAGCAATAGTAAAAAGAGTTGAAAAGATCATGAGAACCAGTGATTCATATAAGGAATTTTGGTACAAAGCAAGGTAAATGAAAGGAGTAGTTGCTGATGAAGGAGGTAATTAAGGTTCTTTTTTTTTAATTTCCAGCCTTATTGAGATATGGTTGACATATGACTTTGTATAGGTTTAAGGTGTGCAATATCTTGATTTGATACCCATATACTGTATACGACTACCACTGTACAGTTAGCTAACACCATCAAGTCACATAACTCCATTTCTTTTTCGTGGTGAGAATACTTAAGATCTACTTTCTTAGCAATTTTTAATATATAATATTTGTTAACTATATTCACTATATTAGATCTCCAGAAATTATCCATCTTCTACTTGGAAATGTATACCTTTTGAAAGAAGGTTCTTGATGGTAAAATACTATTTTTGATTAAGTGAAAGTGTGAATGGCTAAATTCATGAGCAAATAAGCACTTAAAAGTATTTTTCCTTTATTCTAATTATATGTGCCAAAGGTTCATTAATAACATCATTAGGGCTTCCCTGGTGGCGCAGTGGTTGAGAGTCCGCCTGCCGATGCAGGGGACACGGGTTCGTGCCCTGGTCCGGGAAGATCCCACATGCCGCGGAGCGGCTGGGCCCGTGAGCCATGGCCGCTGAGCCTGCACGTCCGGAGCCTGTGCTCCGCAACGGGAGAGGCCACAACAGTGAGAGGCCCGCGTACCGCATAAAAAAAAAAAAAAAAATCATTAGGTTCAAGACCTACATTCAAATTTAATATTTTGATTTTCTCTGATAATCTCTATATTTCAACCTTACTTCTATCTTATTCTCCCATTCTTTTATTAAAAGTTATAATAAAGTAAAGAGAGTGGTTGGTTAGGCATAGAGTGACCTTATGTCTTGAAGTAATTATACATGGAGCCCTTTTTTACTTTCAAAAATGTTCTAGTTTTGACAGTAGGGTCTGTGATACTCTCGTTAGGCAAATGTGATGTGCTGGTAATATGACTGCTGAAACTGTAAAGTCCAGAGGAGGGAAATTATTGTAGGGATAATTTTTTTCATGTGACTTTTAACCTATGTTGGCTCAGCAGGCATCATGAAAAATGAATTTAGGTAGCAATAATAAAGCAGTTCTACACTATAAAATTGAGATGTAAATTTATACACCATCTTGTTATTAATGCTTTACCTTGCTGATGTCTGAATTGATAAAGTCTTCTTGGTATTTCAGTTACAGCTAATTTATTCATAGATTGGAAGACTCTATAGATATGTTGCTTTATTTCCTACAGCCTCACAGTAAAGATAATTATTGAAAACATTTTAGTGTAGGGAAAAGGGAACTGGATCAGGAGTGAGAAAATCTGGGTTTGAATCAGAATTCCACTCCTTGGCTAGGAGACCTGGGGCAAGCCGCTTGCACTCTGAACCTCAGATTCCTTACCTATGAATGGATGTGCTGTAAATAGATAGCCACTGATCAGGAGTTTTGTAAGTATCTAGATAATAAAAATAATGTTCAAACTATAAATGTAAGATACAAAAATACTCCATACTTATTTCACACCTTCCTCTATTTTAAGGATGTTCACATATGTGTTGTCATTTGATCCCTCAGCAACTTTGTAGATTAGGCAGGGAAGAAACTTTCGCTGCAAATTTGCTTACAAAAAAGGAAGCAGAGGATACTAGACATTACAAGCCTTAAGCAAATCAAGTTGAAAAACTATGGCATGCATTAAATATGATTACTTCGTGTGTTTGTATATGACGTGGTTCCAGACCCATAAGAGGAGTTTCACATGTACACAGACTAATGCTACTGAACGCTGTGAAGTCATTATTGGATTAGAATATCAGAGATAAGTAGAAATTTAGAAACCATTTCAAAATCCTCCTTCAAGATGAATGAACTGATTCATAAAAGAGTTAAGCATTTTTTTTAATGTAAGAGTGAAAATGTATGAAATAATCTTTGTATTTATTGTGTTCTATTATTTTCTAAGTACTTCATGCAGGTCCATTCATTGTTCATCTACACAATTAACCTCAAGCTAGACATAAGCAAGATTAAATAAGATACTCATAAGTGATGGAGCCAATTTCAGTCTGAATACATGCTCAGATTTGTATCATCCTGCATCACTGTTTTGGTTGTGTCATGATGAAATGTACTTATTAGTAAAAAAAATCCAGAATTAGGCCTTTGGTCTCCTGAATAAGTTTGGTCTTCTCTTCCTCTTATGATTTGATCCACTTATAATCAGTTGCTGAGTACCTATTGCAATGTGGAAGGCATTTCTAGGTCTTGAAATATGTAAATATGTTGAAACATAATCATGTATATACAGACATTAATATAGATGACTGTGATGGGTAAGGAAAGAGAAACATATAGTTAGTGTTATGGAAGAGATAAGATCAGTATTCAGTTATGATTGAAGAGCAGGGACTTGAAGAAGATGTTACTTAATTGTTTATTTTATTTTTTTAGTCTGAAGATAGAGATTTTTCTTAAATTCATTTTTATTGGAGTATAGTTGATTTACATTGTTGTGTTAGTTTCTGCTGTACAGCAAAGGGAATCAGTTGTACATACATGTATCCACTCTTTTTTAGATTCTTTTCCCATATAGGTCATTACAGAGTATTGAGTAGAGTTCCCTGTGCTATACAGTAGGTCCTCATTAGTTATCTATTTTATATATAGTAGTGTGTATATGTCAATCCTGATCTACTATTTATCCTCCTTCCTTCCCCCTTGGTAACCATAAGTTTGTTTTCTACATCTGTGACTGTTTTGTAAATAAATTCATTGATATCACTTATATGTGGAATCTAAAAAAATGGTGCAAATAAACTTCTTTGCATTGTCTTTAAATTGTATCCCTGGAAACAAGCTAGCATAGTCAGAAATAGAGGTGTGAAAGTAGCATGTGTTCAGAGCCCAGCTATGGCCGGTAAATCAGAGTCAGTGGACAGGACTTCAAGAGATGAGCTTGGAGGAGTGGAACTCAGCAGACTGTGGAGGGCATTGTGTGCAATGTTGAGGTGTTTAGGTTTTTTTCTTGAAGTAATGAGGAACTATCATAGGTATATGAGATGCTCAAGCAAGGAAATGACACGACTCAATTATTAGAAATTTTACAAATATATTTAAAATTACATGGAGGATACGTCAAATGTGGAAAGTCTCATATTTTTCAATGCCAAGAACCATTAAATGAATAATTAAAGAAAATCTATTTCTTTAACTTTCTTATTAAATTTTTAAAAGTGAGAACTCAATTAGTTTGTAAGATTTTGATGATTTAATCTCATTTCTTTATTCATAAATTATGTCTTTAGGTACAGTTGGGAGCAAATCAATATTTTCCAAAGCTTATGGGGCCAACATACTTTAGTGAAAGGAGGTGGGTTGCTTAATTTATGAAACTGAAACACAGTAAAATATGAAATCATTTCTTAAAATATTCTTCTATTCATGCCTATGTTTATTTATGAATTAACAAATTGGCCAAGAAAAAAAAATATTGTATAGAAAAGCTTGTTTATTTTTCACTTGCATTCTAGGGAAAAATATTTTGCATATATCTGAGGTGTATCTTAATATTTCATCATTTTTACACCTAAGTTTATTTATCTCTGTTATTTCTCAAACAAATCAAGACTACAAAAAGTCCCATAATTTTGTGTTAGGTCTGTGAAATGAACAGATTTTGTGAAAATCACATAAATCTAATTAATGCAAGTGATAAGCAGTATCTACATTTTAAAATCATTGAAATAGTAGTGAGTATTCTCACGTAAGGATACTTAGTTATTAAATCTTAATTTTAAGGCAACGTAGGCACTTATAGATATAACTTGACTTTAAGGTTGATGGGTAAAATTTTCAAATTAAAATACGTTTAGCCATAAATGATCCCTTACTTCCAAATGCATGATTATTACCTATCAATATATGTAGTCATTTGATTTTCCACTATCATTAAATAAAAATAAATTTGACAGATTAGTTAAGTAAACTTTCCTGAAGAGAATTTTTTTCTACTCAGTTATTTTTTGGTGACTGTTCATAGACCTTTCTTCTTTTTTCCATGGTGTCTTTCTTCTCTAAAATCCACAATGTGATGGAATTACATTTTACCTATAATTTCTTCTCATAGATATAGCTTTGCAATTTTGCTGTCCTTTAAGGATTTTTGTTTATGTATGTTCCATCCATCCATTTACTCATTAAAATTTATATTGAGCACCTTGCTAGGGTTTAGGAATATAAAGACCAAGAAGTTCATAGTTTTGTTCCTGGAGGGAGAACCAACAAAGGAATGTGTTATAAAATCCAGCCTGATGAGTGTTGATAGAGAGGGAGCAGAGAACACACAATTGATATATTTCTTAAAATTTTTATTAGAGTATAGTTGCTTTACAATGTTGTGTTAGTTTCTACTGTACAGAAAAGTGAATCAGCTATACATATACATATATCCTCTCTTCTCTGGATTTCCTTCCCATTTAGGTCACCACAGAGCATTGAGTAGAGTTCCCTGTGCTATACAGTAGATTCTCATTTGTTATCTATTTTATACATAGTATCAATAGTGTATATATGTCAATCCCAATCCTCCATTTCATCCCACCACCCTTCCATTCCCCCCTGGTATCCATACATTTGTTCGCTATGTCTGTGTCTCTGTTTCTGCTTTGCAAGTAAGATCATCTATACCATTTTTCTAGATTCCACATATATGCATTAATATATGATATTTGTTTTTCTCTTTCTGACTTACTTCACTCTGTATGACAGTCCCTAGGTCCATCCATATATCTGCAAATGGCACTATTTCGTTCCTTTCTATGGCTGAGTAATATTCCATTGTATATATGTACCACATCTTCTTATCCATTCATCTGTCGAAGGACAATTGATTTTTGACCTGATCCTTTTACAGGTGCAAATCGCTTCCTCACTTTACTACCTTCATAGACCTCAAGCAATTGCACAGTAATGCTGAGCACACATCTCTTGCACTATAACATTTTGTCTATAAATACTCCGAAAAACCGGGACACGTCTTGGGTATATCCATATGCAAAAGCTTCTTTCTATTCTGCAGCATAATTACCCGTGATATGTAAAGGGTTCACTATAGGAGGCGAATACTTCATTTTTATGTATTTTTAGAAGCCATCTGACTGTGGACTGTTTTGTGCCCATGTCTAGAACATCTCTGTCATCCTAACCATAACTTTCTCCCTCGGTCACCTCTTCACCCTATCACTCTCCCTTTATTCCTGTCCATCACTCACCCAACTCCAAATCCCTTTACTTCCTTCTGGTCACATCTTAGGTGACCAGTGAAGGTCATAGCAATTATCATACACTATATATATAATCTACTTACTTCTCTCTTTGTTGTTCTTTCTAAGGTACTATACAGTAATTGTCCTTTCAACTGTTTTCTCTCTAAGTCACATTTTCAGTACTTTCTCTCATAAGATGCCTTTCTGATTAGACACATACGCTTATTAATATTTTCCTAATATCCTCACTCCTCAAATTCCAGTCCAGTTACTTAATGTAATTTTCTACTTTCATAATATTTTTATATTTATCTGATAACATTCATAAGGCATATAACACTGAACCCAATAAAACACATGAATGGAATGTAAAAATCACATTTAATCAGCCAGCAAAGTAATGATATTTGTTGCAGTTTGTTACAGTTAGTTCAGTTGTATATTCTGTTCAAACACAAAAGCACACTAATTTTAAAAGTGGACCAAATTGTTTCTTACAGCTATGTAGCCTGATTTTTCTGAAAAGAAATTATTAACTTGTCCCCATGTCACTAAATATTCTAAAATTTTATTTTAATTACTGCCTCTATTCCATGTTCATAAATGGATGTCTTTAACAGAAGCCTCATTGTTGGTAATTATATTGCTCCCAGTAGCTCACGATTAAAAATGATGCTGCTATCAACATTCTTGTATAAAATCCTTGGGCACATCTACAATAAATTCTTTGGCATACATTGCCAGAGATAAAGTTGAATTGATCAAATACCTCAGAAAGTTTAAAAATAAAGGACTGAGAAAAATACACACAAAAGTAAACTATTACTATTAGTACTAAAAATACAATTTTAGCAATATTAATGTAGGCAATTTTGATTAAGTATTAATACTTTGCTATGCACTTGAATTCTTCCAAACACAATCTTATTGGTGAAGTCCCAGTTTCGAGAAGCTATTTGACTTTACAAGAACCAGAAATGATAATATGATTATGGACAAAGCACAAAATCTCAAACAGTGTTAACTAAGGAAAAGTTAAGTTATTTGATTTTGACAAATATTTTATTTTAGATTTTATTACTTATATGTAAATAACAAATGTATAAATATCTGTAAATATTTATAAATCATAAAGTGCAGAAACCAGCAAGTGAAAAAAAAGTTTTAAAAGAAAACAAGCATATTAATATTTTTCACTTGCTTTTCATTTAAAAATATAATGAAACTAACACAGTATTGTAAAGCAATTATATTCCAGCAAAGACCTATTAAAAAATATATTTATAATGATGCCCACTGCTGAAAGTAACCTCCAGAATCAACACAAGCATAGAATTACTGCTCCAGGTCGAGGATTATTTTCTTTTTTTTTTCTAGAAGCAGGGTATGAAATGGTTGTAGATGTCAAGAAATAGTATAAAGGAAATGAGATGATTACTCACTTAAGCCAGATGGAAAACTGGGTCTAACTGTCTGACTGCTTCATTGACTTCAAATAGTCTGCAGTCACAGACTCCTCAGAGGTGTAATGCACTCGACGTCTCCACAAGGAGCTAACAGTTCTTCTGCAGCAGTGAATGTCCATGGGAATTCAAACAGATTCCGTTTGATTCTGTGTCTCTTCATGTCTTCTCAGTGCTAATCTTTTTCTTTTAACACGCCCTGAAATTTCTTGGTTCATGGTTCTCTTGGTTCTTAGGGATTGCTAGAAAAAACAAAAGCTTGGGAGTAATAATATCAAAGTAAGATAACCCTATTCCTTTTTGTTATTTTACATCTAAGCAAAACACACTTGGGTCATTTTTGGTCTCTTAACGATTCCATGGCTATTGCCAGCACTTTGGTATTTATTCAGCCATTCAAAAAGATTTTCTTTTGTACAGTATTTTCCAACTTCAAAACAGAGTCAGTCTTTTTACCAGCTAAGAAAATATTTCATGGGATATTTTAATATTCAATTTTTTTCTTTGATGTTTAATTGATTAAAGTAAAATATTGGACACATATCCTACAGTTAATATGCCAAATGAAAGTGATTTAAATAATAAAGTTTCCTAAAGAATGTTGAAAATTGTTCATTGTTTTCACTAGCCATAGAGAAATTTTTACTTAATAAAAGCCAAAAATATCCTATCAAAAATTCATAAAATCTTAATTAATTGAAATTTCTTAAGCTGTGTAAATTTTCTTATCATGATGTTCTGGAAAACTAGAAATTATAATTATTAATATGGTATCATATATTTATACATATATCTAAATTATAAAACAACTAGAATAATAAAATAATAACAGCTCAATTTTCACAATATATATTAACTCTGTTTCCTATTTTCCTGTTGCTATTTCAGGAAATAGAATGGCTTCAAAGAAAACCCTTTGTATAACAGTTAATGACAGGCAAAAACTTGGGCAAAATTCCAATGGAAATGTTGGATCAGATAATACCCAAATATACACACATATTATAATATTTGTTTGAAAATAATTTACAAAATTATATCTTCATTTTCAAAAATGAATGGCATCAGAGTTTGCCATTGGCTGAAACGAAGCAACATTTTAATAGTCTTTTTTGTTTTTTTTGACACGGGGGTGGGGAAGGAGGGGTGGGATGAACTGGGAGATTGGGCTTGACATATATACGCTACCATGTGTAAAACAGATAGCTGTGGGAACCTGCTGTATAGCACAGGGAGCTCAGCTCAGTGCTCTGTGGTGACTAGATGGGTGGGATGGGGGGGTGGAGGGAGGTCTAAGAGGGAGGGGATCTATGTATACATATAGCTGATTCACTTCGTTGTACCGCAGAAACTAAAACGACATTGTAAAGCAACTATACCCCAATTAAAAAAAACATTTTAATAGTCTTTGAGGATGCTTTTGAGAGCCAGTATCAGAATCAGATATCATCACACTGGGATGATTGACTCAGTGAAGCACAAATTATTGTCAACAGTAGAGGTAAATAGGAGCTAAACATCAGAGGGTCATCAAAATTCATACAACCTTTGGTTTAATAAACCAAAAAGCACCAATGAATTTCACTTGCTAGCATCTTAGGGGAATGTGAATTGATTATAATAAAAAGGCTCACATAGAAACAGAGAATATAAAAAAGCCACATATTTTGCTGAATATTCTAATTTAAGACCAAGTATTTACTCTGAGAAATGATTAGAACATTGGAAATTGTAGTACAAATATGGATTATGATATGATTAGAGGATCCGAGAACAATAACAATGTGGAAATTTTAGAGACCCCCTTCACCTCCAGGCAACCTAAAATATAGCACAGAGGAGAGATATCAATTATAAGAATTTGGTAGAACTTATTTGGCTAAGACATGACTGCAGTCCTTAACAATTTTGTGGATAGGGAGAGAGAGGCAACCTTGCAACATTATTACTTTTCTTTAAAAATAGCCTTTGGTTTTCAGTATTTATCAAGTTGGCATCACACACCCTCCACCAAGTATATCTATTCTCTTCTATTTATCATATCTAGCTATCCGTCAAAACCAATTCATAACCCTGCAAGGCAGAAGCTACATTTCATTTATATCCTGAGCACTTAGCATGTTTTGGATTTTCATTTATGTAGTAGGCATATGGATAATGTATTTACAAAGTGAGTAGGCTGCTCAAGAAAGGATATAAAATGTATATTTTGTCTTGTGCTCTTAAACTATATTTAATTGTATCAGTACCATTTTCTCTTATTTTTTATATTGATTTCTATTAAATCAATAAAGCATAAAATCAATCCAACATAAATTTTTAAATATTATCCATTATTTCAATAACAATGCAGTTTTGATATTTCTAATTTCTATTGAGTGGATTTGGCTAGCAATTGAGATTAGTTCTGAAGGATTCCAAACACAAAATCACTGATATGTCTAGATTTCCATAAGAAATGTTTCCCTACTACATCCTTGTCTGAATCCTAGAGCAAGTAGATCCCTTCCTCCAACAAAATAAGTTACCAGCATTCCAGAGCCTCTTTAGGGAGAAAATCCTGAATTGGTATCTCACCAGGAATCTAGTTGAGAGAAATGTTATAGAGATAATACAATCCATGTGATAGAGTATATATTCACTCCTCTATATGGCCTGAGTTCTGCCTGTGAATCCATCTGACTAACCTTTTAAACTATATTAACTTAACCCTTACAGAATATTCTTTGTGTGTGTGTGTGTTTATTTTTACTATATTTTAATGTTAATGTATCTTTTATTAATGTATATATAAATAAAGAAAAGCACAAGGAAATGTATGTACAATTAGATGAATTTACATGTTACTAACACCAAGATCAATAGGATTTTTACAAGTTGCTTCAAAATATTTTTTGCCTTTTTTTCAAGGATATTTTTCTTGGGTTCAGGATTCTTGGTTGTTTCTTTTAATATTGTAAAGAACTCTACCCATTGTCCTGTGATTTTTGTGATTTCTATGGAGAAGTTACTTGTCAATCTTATGCTTGCCCATTTGAAGGAATTATGTCTGATTTTTTTCTCATTTTTTTAAAACTTTTTCCTTCCATTTGCATACATTCTATTAACTTAACTTCCATTTCTCCTTGTGTTCTGTGTCTAATCTTCTGTTAATATGACCTAAATAGTTCTTAATTTCAGGAGTTCTGTTTTTTACCTTTAGAGAGTCCATATATTTCCCTTTACTGATTCTAATTAATTCGTGAAAGTCTTTATGTTTTTGTCTAACTTGTCCACCCATCCTTAAAAAAAAAAAAAATCATAGTATTCATTTTCAAACCCTAGTCAGCTAACTTCAATTTCTGCCTCACCTATCAGTCTGCTTCATTTTCCTTTTGCTTTCTTGGTTTTCAGTCCTATCTCTTGGTACAACTAGCATTTTTTGATTGAATGCCATACATTGACATTGCATATAAAAACTGTGAAGCCTTCAGCTAATGTTAGCATCCTCTAGACCTGGGGTTGGCAAACTATATAGTTCATGGGCCAAATCTGGCTAGTTTCCTGTTTTTGTAAATAATGTTTTATTGGAACATAGGCACACTCATTTATCTACATATTGTTTATGATTGCATGCACAATACATTGGCATACCTGAGAAATTGCAGGAGGAGACTGCATGGCCTGCAAAGCAAAAACTATTTACTATCTGGACCTTTACGGAAAAAGTATGCCCCCGGCTCTCGGCAGATAAAGTAGGTTCTGATCATCTTAATCTAATCAGGGACTGGCTATATCTCAGCTGTGTTGCAGTCCTGGAAAGGCCAACTCTATCCATGATCTCCTTGGTCCTTTAGGGTTTTAAAATAAGGTCACAGTGGGTCCTCTGGGGCCTTTCTCCATAAAGCAATCTTACCCTTATCTCAGAAAACTAACAAAATGCTCTGTTTTGCTTTGCCTGGGCTTTCAACTTATGTGTTTAGTCTCAACCCCATAGAATCCTCATATTCAGCAAATGTAGTTAGGGAAAAACTGGCTGTATGTTTGTGGCCCCTCAAATCTCTGCAAAAACATTTGCCAATTCTCTGTTTCTCTCAGCAGTTGTCCTCCATGGGTATGTAAGCAGAATCATCAGCCTACTGTAATCACTCAGAATTAGAAAATGGCTCCATGGTAGAATTGTTGACAGGAGGTTCACTTCCTTCTAGAAGGTTCTTTCCTCTTAGCAGTCTTAGTCTAGTTCTCTTTGCTTCAGACACTCTCATTGCCTTCTTATAGCCTTTTTTTTTTTTTTCATTTTAATGCTGTTTTTCTAGTTGGTGAGGAAGGAGGACCCACCTACCACCAGCTAATCCATATCAGCTAGTGAACATCACACATTTAATTTTCATCAGATGTTACTATAGATGCCAGTATTTATATATATTTCTATATATTTCTATATATTTTATTTATATATTTATATTGCTTTCCATTTCTTTCCCCTTGGACCTAATTTTTCATTTCAAAATGTTCATCTTATTATATATGTTCTGCTTCCTAAGTCACCTCAAATATTTCTTGGTAATTGGACAGCAGTGAATGCATTTAGTTATTAACAGGAGTACATTAGAAATGTCTGTTCTTTGCATTTAAATATATTTAAATGCAATATATTTAAATAGAAAATAAACTGCTTGTTAATAACAGTACATTTACACTGGTTCTCTCACAGACTCTTGCAAAAGCAGTCTGACAATAAAAAAGAAGTTAGTGTTCCTTTACAAACACAACCCTTCAGGAATTTCCTTCAACCCAGAGAACAGAAAACAAAGGTACCATTCAATGTACCTACTTATTGCTCAGCGTCTGTAGTATGTTTCTTTTCTTCTCTGCAATAGAGTTGTCACTTGATTATCTTTAGTCATATAATTTTCAATTGCAACTTATTCATAAACAACATATTCTAATTACTGTTATTGTCCCAGTCCTGCTTTTTTTTATCGTGGTTGGTGGTTAGCGTTAAATATGATTAAATATGAACATTTCATTGTTGATTTTTAGGGACAGACTCTTGATAGATGCTCAACAAAGACTAGGCTGCTTCTTCCTATGCTTTTGTCAAAAGTGTCCTATGTTCTGATATGGCCCTTCCTGATTCTGTTTCACTCATTTTTCAAATTTTTGATATTATTTTAGGTAAATATTTCATTAAAATAATGAGTACAAGGGGACTAAAATTTACCAAGAAAGTAATATGACCCAGTTACTGTGCTAGTTACATTATACATTATGCACATTGTTTTCAATTTAATTCCCTATATTGTTTCTCATGTTTAATACATGAAGGAACTAAGCTGAAGGAAGTTTAGCGAATCTCCATAGGTTACACCCCAGGTTACCATTTTCACACCTTGAAAGTTACCAGTAATTATTTGACGTGTGCAAATACCCGATTTCGTTTTCCAAATTGTCCTATAACAGGGTTTCTAATGTATTTTATGTATCATAATTGATTAGTTTCCTTAAGTCTGTTCCAGTTTTTTATTGCTACATAAAAAAACTTTCTAAAATTTAGTGGCTTAAAACAAAAAAATATATTATTTTCTTTTATGTATCTGTAGCTTGAAAAGAAAAAGTATGTATTATTTCCTCTTATGTGTCTTTGGGTTTGCTAGGCTCTGCTAGGTAATTTTCACTTAGAGTTTCCTCTGGGACTACAGTTAGATGGTGGTTGGGCTGGAGAAGGAGTATATATTGGAGCCAACTTTTACTGACTTAAGAGAGACAGTGTAAAGATCTAATTAAAATTTAATAATCTCTGCTTAAAGTTAAACAAAGGCCATGCTTTTCCATACTTTTTCTTTGAGGTTGATGCTCACCTATATATTAATATATTTATTTCAGTCAAAATACATGTATCTAAAGAGTATAATTAAGCCAATATAAGGAGCAATTCTGTAATTACTTAACAGTATTTTTTTCACTATATAGAGGATATAACACCCTATTATCTTCCATCTTCAAGATGAACAAAACAAAACAACTACTTCTAAAAGGAGATTTCAGAAAACTCTAAATAAATAATTTTCAAACTAGTGATAAGAGTTTGGGAGCCCTGGGAGTAAAGAGATAATATTATACTTTCATTTTACTATAATCTTACTATGACATTAATGTGCTGAAGTTTGAGATAGGACTAATTCTGGAGGTTTTTCTTTCCATTTAGTTTTTTGAACAATATCATATTGGATGGTTGAGAATTGTACTACAAGATACTTTGACTTTTTTTTTTAACTCGGATCTATTACATATTTTAAAGTAGGTCTTTTCCTCAAACACAGACAAAAAAAAAAAAAAAAGAAAAGAGAGAGGAGGAAGATACTCTATGAAACTAACTAAAGATACAATTTAAAAAAAAGAATTCTACTTTTGTGTTGGTAGGCAATATCAAAAATATTGAAAATTGAATTAATGCTACATGCTTTTCAAGGAGAATAACTCCCTGAAGAGAGGCTTCTGAAAATAGGTGAGACTGTTGATTAGTAATGTTTCTCATTGGCTTAAGGGCAAACATCCTCGGTTACAAAATCTAAAAAAGACTTGATGGAGTCAGTGTTTTAGAAAGAATTGGGTAATGACTTAGAGTAATGTTATATGAG
The DNA here is from genome assembly GCF_949987515.2 of Delphinus delphis. NCBI lineage: Eukaryota > Metazoa > Chordata > Mammalia > Artiodactyla > Delphinidae > Delphinus > Delphinus delphis. Next base: position 71,048,299 of record NC_082700.1, read on the forward strand.
TCAAACAGACTTGGATTGTAATACTTGATGTAGTAGCTGAGTGAACTTGGGCAAATTTCCTCTGAAACTTGGATTTCCCACCTGTAAAATGGGGGAAGTTAAAACTATCTCAAAGGGTTTTTGAAGGTGGTAAATAAGGTAAAACATGCAAAACATCCAGTAAATAGCATATAGTTAGCATTCAATCAGTTATACTTATTATTGCCTGTCCATAGTGGAATTCGAAAACCTTGTGGTAATTCTCATATGGAGTTTTCTCTAAAATGATTTGGGGGTGAAAATTTTAAATTACAAAGCATGTTTATTACTGTAAAGATTAAAACACATTTTACAGTAGTATTTATTTAAAATAAGGAAATACAGTTTTGTCATGGAGGACAGAGAGACAAATCTGAAAGATTAAGGAATATGAAATCACTAAGTAACAGTAGCTAAAGCTTTTGTTAATGACTGCACTTCCTTCCATTTTTGTAATTGTTTTTCTTTTTAAATTTATTTATTTATTTAATTTATTTTTGGCTGTTTTGGGTTTTCGTTGCTGCACGTGGGCTTTCTCTAGTTGCAGAGAATGGGGGCTACTCTTTGTTGTGGTGCTCGGGCTTCTCATTGCAGTGGCTTCTCTTGTTGCGGAGCACGGGCTCTAGGTGCGCGGGCTTCAGTAGTTGTAGCACGTGGGCTCCGTAGTTGTGGCTTGCGGGCTGTAGAGTACAGGCTCAGTAGTTGTGGTGCATGGGCTTAGTTGCTCTGCGGCATGTGGGATCTTCCTGCACCAGGGCTTGAACCCGTGTCCCCTGCATTGGCAGGTGGATTCTTAACGACTGCGGCAGCAGGGAAGCACTGGTTTTAATATGGGATCTTGACAAAGTATAGTGCCAAGATTTTTTATTCTTAATCTTTTTGTCTTCATTTGGACTTACTCTAGAGTTCATTATTTAAGCTGATTTATGTGTGATTTAGCAAAAAAATATGTAAAATCCCCTAACAAATTAAAGCTATGCTGTCATCAGACTCATGTTGGATCATATCGTTTAACAAAATTGTTTTTCATAGCAGAGACTTAATGAACTATTTCAAGGAAGAAGTTTATCTACTTTAATGAGGAGAGAATACATTTTTTTTGTAAAGGTATCTTAGTCTAATGACAGTGGAATAGTATTTAGCAACTACTATAGTTATAACCTAGGAAAAGAATGATTTGGTGTACAGTTCCATTCACATCTATCAGAATGAAGCATATTTGATAATTTTGTTTTAGTATTACTTGTATAGAGAAGTGAAGGGGATAGCCAATAGAGTGATAGTGAGTGAAATCTTATTATTTCTAGGTCACTGCCCTTTCAGTTAATACATTCTAAAATATTATAGTTTTTTTAAATTGATATTTGTTAATTAGCCAGAGTGTAAGACGCAATTCAATGTACATCATAAGAAATATTTCTAGTTTTCTCAAATTATTAATTTCAACCTTACGATAAAATGTTATGTCCTGATAAAACCCTTTTGGAGTGAGCCCTTATGGCTTGTTAAGATTTAATCATAAAGATATTTTATTGTAAGTATGCAAAGCATTTTTACATGTTTTCCCTTTATACCTATCAACAAGCCGATTGGTTTGTACATTTTCTTTACAAATGTATATATTTGTAGTCCAAAAGGATTTACATCACGATGGTATAATTTGCTTTACTAGTTTCATTGGATTAAGATGCAGGGTACTCAGTTCATTCAAAATGAAAATATGTACAGAGTTTATAGAATTTTACAAGAGAATATTATTATTTTGTAGTAGCCTAAGATATATGACTTTATCTTTCTCCATGTTTTTTTCTCATTTAAAAATAATATTTAACTACATTTTTTTTTGCACAAAGTATAGATTTGAAACTAGGCCAGTGATATTTTAGACACAATTTTGTGTCTTTTTGTTATTACATTTAAAAAGGCATTTGGAAAAATAAATTATGTCCATTCAAGTTTCGCTTATTGATAAAACTTAGGGTAAAAGGTGTTTTAGTAATATGTTCCAAGGAATTTTCATTTCCTTCCAGAATATATTGAAAACTGGTAAAACTGACGTCATTTAATTTCCATTCTGAAAACATATCTTCCTTTTCCAGATCATGAAAAAATTTTGCCAAAGAATTTTACGTGCTCTTTAATCCTCTTTTTTTGCCATGATATTCTGAAACTGTTTTGCTTTACTAATCATATATTATGCAATTAAATATTTTCTTCTCTTAAATGATACTTTATGAGAAACATTCCTTAAATAATTCAATATGTGTAGTTAATATTTTCTAAATATGAACATTTCAAATGTTCTGTTGTCACCAAGATATTCCTGTAAAAGTATTTTCACATCATTAAATTTCCTAAATTTAATATCACAGTTGAATAGTGATGTGTAATTGGGTTAATTCAAAACTAATTCAATTTAAAAGCAACTTCTCATCACAACAAAAACTAGTTCCACTTCTGTGATTCTACTAAGGTAATTGATTTTTTGCCTTCTATGTAGTGTTGTATTTGAGCAAACTAGAAAGTCAATGGCTCAAACACTTTAATGTATCCTAAGCAGACTTTTCCCTTTCTGTGCTGGGAATTTTTTATTTATCATAAGATCTAGATGTCTAAACTTATGGTAATTAGTATTCAAATATATTTGAGTCTCAAACATGAGAAATAGCTGACTTGTCTCCTGTTACAAAGCATAGAATATTGACTCTAATAAGATGGTTTAAATCAGATTGAAAGATGAGTATGGTGTATAAATTCCACCTTAAGTGGGTATCATTAGAGATTAATGAAAATATTTAATATTACTAGTGAAAATGCAGAAAAGTCCATTAATATTAATATTGCTTTTAATTTTAAATATTCCATTCATGATATTTTTTCTAGAAAATAATGTAGCATTTACAAAAGTAAGAAATAATGACCTATGTATCTACCTACCTAAGTATCCATCCATCCATCCATCCATCTGTATATCATCTATCTCTCTGTTTATTAGCCACTTCATCTCAAATTCAATAAGACTTTATTTGGCAATTAACTAACAAAGTCGTTTCAATATTTATGTCTAGGACTGTAGTTTATAATTTGCCTATTCAGGCCTTATAAACTTTTATACAGGCATTTTATTTGTAAATGCCATCAGGTACCAAGTTCACCCTTAAAACTTGGAAAATAAATGTGTGAAGATACAACATATTATGCTAGTATTATGGACAAGAGTACATGTATATGTGTAACATGAGACCAATAGCAGAGCTATTTCTAACCTGAACGTACATGTCGATTTGCAACTCTTACTAGTGCCTAAGAGGCACTGGAGGCACTGGAAAGGATGCTGTGAGTTCATATTCTGATCTTAACCATCTCGTGGGCTTAGAAAAGTTTTGACTCTCTTTTGGATATCAGTATTACCACCTATGATGAGAGGGCTAATACCATACAACTGCGAAGATCTACTTTGCACACACACACACACACACACACACACACACACACACACACAGTGCTGATCTGTGCACCTGGCCAGTTGTACATTTTATACTGTTGTTTTGTTTTCACTTGTCAACTTTTTTGCTAAAACAACCATGGATATTTCACCTCCTGGTCCACACCACACATTTGCTAAATAGAAGCTACTGACACATGGCTTTTCATTTGCTGACCAGCTTGTCCTGTTGTTGGCTGTCAATAATGATGCTTCCCAACAGTCCACAGTAATTGAGTTGCCTGAATATTTGCTTCAGAATATTTGCATGTCATCCAAAAGAAAGTAAACATGTTGACAAATGTTCAAGAGTGTCAATCAGTAGAGTGATAATTGAAAATGCTGAAAGGTGGCAGTTGTGATAAGGTATCAATGCCTGAGGGGAAAAAGACCTGATGGTCGATGAAATGTGGTATGAAATATGGTGTCACTTGAAGTACAAGTCCTTTCTCCAACAAAGAGCACAGCGACATAAACGTAAAGATATGAAAGTCTAAATTTCAAGGAGGGAGGCTTCAAGAGAGATAATATCACACGTTAATAAAAGGTTTGGCACAATTCTCTGGCTTTCCTACAAAGTACTGCTTTTCTGTAAATCATTTTCTATTTTGAACACCTCACAGATGACAGAGCACAGAATGGATGTTTCCAAATATTTGATGATTTAATGAATGAAAAAGACTGAATAAATAAATATGTCACTGGGACAGAAAACTAAGGTAGAGTACTTCAAACAGCAAGATTCAGGTGATCAGATTTTAATATGACAACAAATGCATACGATTCGTTTGCGAAGAAATTCAAATGAAAGAATCGCAGTTCACAAATTAATAGCTAGTCATGCAGTTTGCAAAACACAGTGATTGAAAATTAAGTGCTAGTAGTAAGGTAATTCTTCAAGACTCTGCACTTAAAATGAATTTTGAGCGAGAATCTAAATACTTAGGGTGTACACAGGTGAAGGAATCTATTCCAGAATTTTAGAAAGAGTGAGGTGCCGCCAAAGTGTGAACAGTAAAAGTAAGTCAAACTGAACAAGATTCAGAAAGAACAAAATGAGTCAACTGGACTGAACACGAAGAAAATACTTTTAGAGGTTGATGGGTAAATACTTACTTAGAAATATGTTACTTGAATTTTTAATAGCAGAAACTCATTATAAGTATGCTTTAGAATGCTAGATCATAAAATGTATATTCAGTGCTTTAATGATACCCATGTTATTTTTAGAAACACATTTCAAATCATTTTATGGGTAGATTTTTACAGCAAATTATTCCTGCCTGACTTGTTTTGATTTGGAGGTAGAGAAAATTAAAATGGATAAGCAGCACACTTTACAGAATGTTGTCTTATCCAGACTAGCTTGTTATTCTCCCTGTTGCTCTCTTACCTACGTTATTCAGTATTCAAGTCACCATATTTGCAAAACTTCAAACAGAATTTTCTGATTTATATTGCTTGCTGCATTGATGGCATTTAGCTTTGGGAACTTCTCTAAGAATATTTTGTATTATTTGTCTTCTAATGGACCCCACAAAAGAGCTCACATTAATTAGAGTCATTTTTATTTATTGTATCATTTATCAACTCTACTACTTGTTGCAACCCAAACTGGGTACTCATTGAAACATAATTATCACTACTAGGACTACGACTTCCAACTTAGTCTCATAGATACAGTGATATACAAACACCTGAAGTCAAGAGCAGCAGTTGCCTCGCTGAAAACAAATCTCAACCCAAGGTTCTTGGAGACACTGCCAGTTTCCATACTCTTATCCAAGAGATGGGGTATTCAGAGAAAGCAGAGCAGAGGAAGAGCTCTAGTAAAGAAACCTATGAATTTCACATGTGCAGGACATGAAGAACTGGTTAGAATAATTTTCCAGCCATACATGCTTTTTAGTGAAATAGATAATGGAATCTCCATCATGGGACCAAAGACTTGATAACAAGGGTGTTAACAGGTTGGGTTTAAATGCCCTCTTCTGTACATTGTCTTATTTATGTTTATTACAACATACACTTTTAATGTAAAATAAATAATATTTTATAATATCTTTGGAAACTATTAAAAAGAATACATAGACGAATAATCCCTGAAAGTATTGTTAGGAGGTGGTTGTTTTCCTTCTAATATTAATCTCTGTTTTGGTCTACATGTGTCACAAGTCTGTTCATTCTGCATGTAAGATTTGTAGTCCTTTAATTCACTTATAGTATAGACATTTCTGAAAACATACATCATTTTACTTAAAAAGTGGGTTTTAAAGTTCTCCAGTACCCTGCTGAGCTTAGGTTTACCACTTATCCATTATAGCATAGGTGGGTCTAATGTTTACTGCCATATTTTGCCTAGCAATATGCACCATTTGCAAAAATAAGTTTTCTTACCAGATGCTCACTGGCAATGAAGATTATAGTATCAGAGTATCATATTTTAAAAATGGTGTTTAATTTAATGTACATCTATTTGATAATCAGTTTCAATAAACATTTTATCTTGCTATTATATTATTAATGGAATTGAAGACACGTTGCATTTTAAAGATTTTAATTAGAGAGCTAGAATTTTGCTTATTCATTTGAAACATAAGTGTTTGTACAAAGGTTAAGAGTTATTTATTAGCCATATTTGTCACAAACATTTTCTTTTTATATTTTAACATATTTTTTCTTTGCAGTGTGAAATGTATTTTATGCTAACATAATATTTTACTTTGTGATTGTTTCCTCTGATTTAATACTTAGACAGTTTTCCACTGTTTGAGCAAGTAAAATTTTCTACATGTCTTTTATTTTTACATTTTATTAAGTCATCTATTTATTTATCTTGGGATCTGTAAGACCAATGGAGCAAGGAAGAGACCCGTCAAAATCACAGAACAATTATGTTTCTCTTAGTTTATCATTGTTATTCTAACAGGGTTCTGGCTTATATATTTTGTTGCCATCCTATTTATTACAGAAGCATTCATGAGTGATTACTCATTGTGGATTGGACATTTTGTCAATTTGAACCAACCCTATTTGCCTTGGTGAAAGACTTTTCCTTTAAATCCCTCTTTGCCCACAATTAATTTGCCACAAGTGCACTGTTTTTGTGTCCTTTGTCCACATCACTTTGTCCACCTTTGTTTAAAAGTTTCATGTCAAATTTCATTTTAAATGTGTCTCTTCAAAGTAGTATCTATTTGGGTTTAATATCTCTAATTAATCTGAGCATCAAAACGGGGTTTAATCGGTTTACAATAGTTCTCAGAAGTGAGGGATTTGGTTTTCTGCTGTGTTCGGTCAAATGGATCATTTTACACTTTTTGGTTGTGTATTTCTCCACTCTCGTAAAGTGAGATTTTTCAAAGAGAGAGTTGCTGGTGGGGCTGGATTAACATTCCTGTAGCTTCTTCGAAGAGCAGCAGAGGAGATCAGGTCGTTATTACTCGCTTGTTTTCATTGTTTTGCCTTGTTTTTTGTTTGTGGTGGAGGGGCAGATATTATGACTCTCAGTTTGGGGTCAAACAGTAGAAATGTGTTTTTCTGACTTGTGTCTTGGCAGTGGGATTATAGCAGTCCTAGCAAATAAAAAGGACAGGGGTTCACATTTTGTTTCTCAATGGTTGTACTACACTTACAGGAGAAAATTCCTCTGTATCCTGTAAATGGCTTTATTATAAGTTCTAGCTGGTGTGGTGATGTGAGCCTTCATCATTTCTGTTTTTCTTTAGTCTACATAGCAGTTATTTCAACTCTTCTTCCCTCTCTTCATATCGCTAACCCTGTGTGCACTCCCAAACTTCTAGCAAAAGCACTTAGTATCTGCATCACAGAAATAACTTGTCATGATCAAAGTAAACCTACCTGCCTCAACTTTCCATCATAGACTCTTCTCAATTATTTTCTCCAAGCACAGATTTTCCTTTTTCCTTTCTGTTTAGTAAACATCTGTTGCCTGTCCTCTGCGACCCGCCATTTCATTCTGGGCCACGTGGTCTTCAGCCTTCTCAGGGACCTTATACTCCAATCACTCTCCATCTCTGATATTTTCAAAGGTTCCTGCTTTGTTCACTCCATTTTATCAGCTTTTATATATTAATAAGTTCTCCAGTTGGAAAAACAAACAAAACACAAAATAGAATCTAAAACAAAACTCAGCTTCACAACGCCCTCCAGCTACTGCCTTCAGTCGTTCCTTGCTCTCCTGCCCAGATTTCTTGTTTTCACTCTAACTTCTCAACGTGACAGCCCCACTCATTTTTGAACATTGGTGGGTATTGGCCGTTTGGTTTTCTACTGCCCGTTCTTTATCCTGCATAGCTTTTCTTTCTCATTCCTGGGGAATTATTTTTCCTTAACTAAAAACATGAATTGTTTTTTTTTTTTTTTTCTGGAGGAAAATGAAAAACATAATACCCCACCTGTATCATTTGGCTGTTGCCTCATAAAGGTGATGTGACAAAGAATGATCCCCAAATTCAGGAGTTTTCATTAATAACCATTTGTTCACCGTGACCACAGGTTGGCCCCATGTTGCTGCTTTAGGCTGAAATGCAAATGGGAAGATCTGCTTTAGGCTGCAGTCGGGCTGGGCTTGGCTCTTCCTGCACGTGGGCTCAGGTTTGCTCTACTTACGTCCGTATTGTGGATTAGGGACAACCACTCCTCAGAAGAAACTCCTCCAGTCCTGATGGCTGGAGTGAGAGAACAAGCTGGACAAAGCTAGCACATGTCAGGGCCACTGAGAACTGTTAGCCAAGGCAAGTTCTATGGCTGATGCCAAGCCAGGGAAGACACCGCTCCACCATCACAGTCACATGGTCGAGACCATCCAGGATGTAGGGGGAGGGGTTGGAGCGTTTGGAAAGATAATGCAATCTAATACCCTCCTACTCACCGGAAAGGGTTTGTCAGTTTAGGGGCAGACACCTAAGTCAAACCGCATGGGTGTGGCATATGCATTCAGACCAAAACTGGGTCACTGTTCTCGCCTATTATTTTTCAAACAAATTTTAGTTTAGTAAGAGATTCAGTCCATTGCTGATACTGAGTTTTGGTCAACCTCCCCTGGCTGTGCTTTCTCCTAAAATTAGAGAAATCGCATTGGAAAGAATAATGCTTATATACACACAAAAGTCAGGGATTAAATGCAGGAAGTGTCCTCCTTAACTCCAAGACCCTGATTCCAGCTATTTCTGAAGTCCAGCCACAAGTGCACTCTATTTAATGTTAATAAATCTCTTGGTTTGATGTAGATATTCAAACTAAGTTTCTCTCACCAACATCAGCTCAGATAAATAGTCACACGCTCATTTACACCATTCTGCTTTTTTTTTTTAAACTCATTACATTGAAACTGAATTCTCTGATGTTAGCATGGTCCAGCTCATCAACCCTTAGTTTTTTCAGTCTCATGGAAAAAAGTGAATGACAATATAAATGGCATCATCTTTAAAGCTCTCCTCCCTTGACTTCCAAAAGTTTGCCCATTTTTGCTTTTCCTCAGTTTCATTTGTGGACTTTTCTATCTAATTTTGTATAATAAATGTAGATGTCCGTTGGGGTTCTGCTTTAGCAAGACTTAACCCCTCATTTTAGACACTTTTCCTATGCAGTCATATCCATTCCCATATTTCTAGTACCATGTAAATGAAGGTGAGTATAGAGTCACTATTTTCAGTGCAAGCTCTTTTCTAAATATCAGATGCATACGTGTAACTCATCTCTGGGCACATGTATGTAGATGTTTCACAGGCTTTTCAGCCGTACTATGCCCACAGTTAAACTTGTTTTTTCCGTCAAACTTCCCACTTCCTGCCTGTCCTCCTTCATGTGATAAATGTCTCCATCATACATGGACTTGGATGTGTTTTAGACTCTTCTTTGGCCTTCATTACACCAGTAATGTTCACCAAATCGTGCATATTCCACCTCTTAACTATTATACCAGCTACTCCTTTCCTCCAAAAACCACTGCCATTTTCTGTTTCAGGTTATTCCCATTTTTTGCACATGGATTTCTGCCATAATATAGTCATTGTTTTCCTCTCTTCAGTTTGATATCTGCCAAGCTATACTCCATATTTCGCCCAGTATTGTGCTTCTATTGTACCAATAATATCACAATTGTCCTCCACTGATGAAGATTCTCCGATGCCTCCTTTTGCTCTTGGGATCAAGTTTACACTCCTTAAGATGCTCATTGGAGCTCTTGTGGTCTGGTTTCTGCTTACCTTTCTTACTCTTCTCTTATCCCTCTTCACCAGCACTCTATTCTGATACTGAGTGTGTATCAATTTCTTCAATATGCAATACTCTATCTTGCCTCATGCCCTTCCACGGATGTTCACCTCTCATTTCAAAGCATCGATTCCCTTTTTACTCTCCCTACCCCTTTTCCTTGCTAATAGTATTGTACTGCAATGTTAAAGGACTCCAGGCAAAGAAACACAAAGACTTGCCCTTTTTTTTGGTTGGAAAGCAGAGATAAAAATATATTCTTTCAGATGTTAACCTGCTGTACCCAAACAATGAGAATTTCTGCCTTTATATCTTTCTTTATGGAAGAATTTGTCCAACACCTCTTTTTTTTTGTTGTCGTATCTTTAATTTTTAAAAAATTTTATTGAAGTATAGTTAATTTACAATGTGTTGATTTCTGCTGTACAGCAAAGTGACTCCATATTCTTTTCCATTATGGTTTATCACAGGATATTGAATACAGTTCCCTGTGCTCTACAGTAGGACCTTATTGTTTATCCATCCTATGTATAATAACTTGCGTCTGCTAATCCCAAACTTCCAATCCATCCCTCCCCCACCCCATCTCCCCCTTGGCAACCACAGGTCTGTTCTCTATGCCTGTGAGTCTGTTTCTGTTTCATAGATAGGTGATAACGCTTCATCCAGCCATTGTAGAAAACAACTGATTGATGTTGTCTTAAGCTCTCATGAGGTAATTTCTTAATATTAGTTATTAGTAAGTTAATTTGTATATGTTACTTTTTAACAATTTATGTCTACCATCAGAGAATCCAGGGCCTTTATTCCTTTTCATTGTTTATGCTTTACTCGGTACCAAGGTAGAGAAAATAAATTCACTCAAATAATTGGACTTTATTAAAAAGGAAGCAATATGAAGGAATGATTTAGAAAAGTGTTTGTAAACATGAAGACAGATTTAAAATTAATCTGGGTAGATATATTTTCAAAGCAGTGTTCAGTTAGTAATTCATGATGATGTGTGAATGGCACAGTGTTGAGAGCATATGTCCCCGTGTTGGTGTGCAGCTACAACTGGAGACGTAATTTACAAGTATGTCACTGGCATCATTGTTGAAAGTGAGCCCTGTCCCTATCCGGCGTTAGAAGTCACTGACCAAAGACTCACTGGGGATACACCTGTAGTCCAAAAGTTAGGCTAATTTAGCTCAACAAGGGCAAATGCTTCCCAGAGGCATCATGGCAACACCTCAAAAAGGACTGTTTGGAGGAACATTTTATAGAATTTATAGAATTCAGGCTTGTGCCAAATGATTCTTGATAGGAATTCAGGAAGCTGTGGCTGGTTCTTAATTGGATATTTTCTGGAAGCAGAGGGAATTCAGATATTGTGTACCTTAAACACTTTAGCTAGGGGGAAAGAGTATCAGAGTCGGCTAGGATAGTCACTGGTAAAAAAAAAAAAAGCAGCAGCATCCACGTTAATCAGATGCAAGGTTTGCTCAGTCGCTGTCAGGGCGGCGGGTTTGGTGTGTCCTCATCTTGTTCCAAGCATGCTTGCAGCTTGGCCTTATAGGATGTCGTGTGTGTTCAGTTGGGAACACCTCGTACTGGCTGCAAGCAGTGCTGTTTTTAATTTTCTCAGAAGTGATGATTCATCTCCTCCACACTGATCAACTTGGTCTGGGTCTTATTTTGATCAGTGAGTAGAAGTGATATCTGTTATGAGGAAAAGCTCTGAGACCACCATGTCTTCTACCCCATCGTTCTTTTGCCTCTGCTCTGAAGCCTGTGAGATTGCTGATAGAGGCTGCTCCTCCAGGCTGCATCCTGGCACGAAGACAGCACAGAGAATCATAGCTCATGTTTAAGGACATATAAATAAATGTGCAACCAGTCTTAGCTCGAGTGAACTCCTGAGGTGTAAGGGTTGTTTGGTTCCGTAATATTACTAAGTCTGAGCTGTATGACATATAAAGTTATCAGAACAAGTTCTTGTTTACTAATAACCATTCCATGAAAAATTGCCTAATTTACATTTTCTGTTACCTTCAAAATAATTGCAAGCTAGCAACATGATTTGTCAGTATACTGATTATGGATTCATCTCTCATACACAGAATCTGTAAATAATATATAACACTAGATTTCCAGCATTTTATTCTCTCAACAACATGTATAATTTACAGAGAAATATCACTGCTGGGATGTCAAGACTCCAAGTACTTATATCTGTGCTTATAAGCAAATCTACAAGGAAAGATAAACCGTGATGAAAATACTGCCTGGAAAACATGGAATCATTATACAATATTTTAGGGAAATCAAATGCTTATTTGCAATGGACTAAGATGCAGTCATCCTTGATATTGAATGACTTCAGCAGGTGTGAACTACTCGAAGCTGATTGGTTCTCTCTCCCCTGGACAGCTCATGGTTGGATACTACCCTTAACATCTGCACTAATATTAGTACGATGTGACATAAATCCTCATCTGTTTATTCATACGTTTATATACGTGTATGAAAATCTGAAGGCTCCAGTCCTAACTTTCCATTCAGCACTCTGATGGAAAAATATACATTTGCACATTATTGGAAACATATTTTCCTAATTCCTTCATATATGGGTTGTTAGTTTTCTTAATGGTGGCATTAAACCCTCATGCAATGATTGCATATTTGTCACCATCTCCTTCTTTTGTACATCCATAAAGTACATCTCCGGGGACTACTGAACATGGATTCTTTGTGAAATGAAGCTTTTCAGTCAGGCAGTTAAAAAAAAATACTACCACCCCAGCAGATGTAACATCAGTAATTTAGTACTAATCAGCTCAACTGGTTTTTACAGAATTTCTGCCTTTAATGTTCTGTGCCTTCATTGTGTATGATTTACATCTTAGCTGAGAGGAGCTTCAAAGGCTGGCAGCTATCAATAGCTGACTGATGCTATCTGCCTGTCATTACTCCTTCCACTGCCAGTGTTCTTTGGATCAGGTGACCAAGTACAGCTATAGAAAAGAGCACACTTGTAAATGGATTTTCCCTTATATGAGCCAGATTAAGACTTAGGAGAAAAAGTGGTACCCTATATATGTTTCAGAACACCAAGTGACCTAACCATTATCCCGTCAGCCATCAGGGAGAAGTGAGCCGGATAAGGATAGAATACTTGCAAATAGAGTCACTTTCATCCAGAAAGAAGATACTAGAACTTCAAAGACTGGTTCCACCATGGTTAAGTATCTGTTAATTTCGGCATCCAGGCAATATCTAAAATTTCATACGGTAAAGACTCGATTTTGTTTCAACCGTTTTTGAAAAATTGCTTAACCAACGGAAGTCGTTAGAAAATAGCTTACACTGGGTGCTAGGCTTTGGGGAAAATAGCTATTTTATTATTTATTTTTTCAGAGCTTCATTTCAAGATGTTGTATTCCCCAATGTTATTACATCGAGCAGATGCTCAATAGTTTATCCAGTTTCTTTTAAATGCCTGAATGGAAACATTTTATCCACACTAAACTTCTCTAATTTCCTTTCAACTCCAAAAGTGGAATTTGCATTAAGTAGAATCCCAGAGGAATTTAGATCCTGTGATCTAATGCCATGCTGTTTTTGTTTAATTTAGCCACTGGTTTTAAAGGCATGAGAGAAGCATTTAGGATGTTGATTCATAAATGTTAAGGAGCATAGTGCTTTAATTTTTTTTCAGTTTTACTTCAGCAGTTCCTCTCTAAAGGGAAATGGAGCTTCTAAACAAACACCAGCAATAGCTATAACTTGGTAATCTGATATCAGGCTGGTAAATAGAGATAAACCAGCCCCTTCATTGGATGATGGATGGAACAGAATTAATTTTAGAGTTAAAGCCATTGCAGAATGTGGCCATTATCTCAAGAAATATCAGTTGTTTTACAAGAATGGGAATAAACACTGTATGTGCAAACTGCTTACAAAATGATTTTTTTGCGCTACTTTTCATTGTTGATTTGATGCTCATACCTAAATGTCCATCAAGGACCAAGATTCAGCTCCCTTTTGAATCTTAAGTGTACCTGTGCATGATTGGATGCCAAAATGTAGCCCTAACACTTCTAAAGAAACAGCTGCCAGGAAACTGGCTTCTATAGAAATAATAAGTATACTTGCCTTTGTGGAAGGGATGAGGGGTGGGAAAAGTAATTCATGGAATCTGTTAAACTTGCTTTTGCCTTTTACAATGATCATGCTGAAATAATCTGAATTTCACTATGGTCATCAATACGTCACTGCCAGGTTAAGGTGTTGTCCGTATGTGTATTGAGGTCAGAAAAACTGAGTTCATTTTAAATAAGTTCCGAGATCCTCTCCACTCAGATACAGATGAAACATACGTGAGTACTACATGCCAAGTGTGATTTAAAATGTTTTCATATGAAAAACCTCCAACATGTATAAAAATAAAAGGCACAGTATAATGAACCCAGATGTACTCATTACCCTGCATCAAATATTGTATACTCCTATCCAATATCATTTCATCTGTAACACCACCCATTCCTTGGGAACCCATTTTAAATAAATCCTGGTATCATTTCATAGTATTGAAAGCTATTTCAATATCTATTTCTAAGAGAGAAAATTTTTTAAAAAAATACCCATCATAGCATTATCATTATTTAAAATATCCCTCAAAATTATCAAATATCCAGTCAGTGTTTCTTTCCCCCAGTTGCCTGAATGAATGCTTGGGTTTTAAATCGGGATTCAAAAAGCTATGTATTGTAATTGGTTGATAAATTGCAAGTTTCTTTTATTATGTAGTGTCCTCCTTGCTGTCGTGTTTTCCTTTTGCAATGCGTTTGTAAATGATACAGAGGGATTAGTCCCATAGAGTTTCTCATAGTCTAAAATTATTTTATTGGTGTCACGTTTCACGTTCTCTGTCCCCTGTTTTTCTGTAGATGTTTGGTCAGAGTAAGGTTCTATTTTTTTTTTTGTCAAGAATATTTCATCAGCGATTGTTCGCTTCTATGAAGAAGAAAATAATACCTTATTGATGAAAACATGACTGATTTTTAAAAAATTTATACCCCCTTGATTTAGCTGACACTGACAAACCTGTGCAAACTTTGTTTTTCAGTCTTTGAAGTCTCACAACCAAAGTGACAGCTATTAAAACAATTAGTTAATTCAAAATCAGTTGGGGGCATATCATTTACTAAGGAGTGTTCTCTTACAAAGGGACAGGACTGGGGTAAAAGATAATCCCTGCCCTCGAGGAGCACAGTTCATTGTACGAAGATTCATGGCATTGCTGAGAGGTATGAATTCAGACAAGATATGACTCTTAGTCTGGGGAAGACTTGGGAGCAGAGATCTAGTCTAGGGGAAAGGTCTTACTAGAAATGGGGCAAAAATAGAGCAGGGCACGTCTGGCGTGACTCAATAATAGAGTTTACGTGTCATCCACTAAATTAGGGCTTTATCCTGGAGACTATAGGGAAAAATAGTCGTTTACTAAATAGGAAAAATGTGATCATATGTATGTTTTAGAAAGAAAACTGTGGTATGGAAATGCCGAATGCTTAAACTGAGAGAGAACTGGCAAAATAGAAAGAAGACAAGCTACTTTAAAAGCAATTCCACTCCTGCGTATATATTCGAAAAAAAGAAAACCAAAACACTAATTCGAAAAGATACGTGCACCCCAGTGTTCATAGCAACATTATTTACAATTGCCAGGATATGGAAGCAACCTAAGTGTCCATCAACAGATGAATGGATAAAGAAGATGATATATATATATAATATATACTCTATATGTGTGTATATGTATGTATATACACGCATAATGGAATAGTACTCAGACATAAAAAGCAATGAAATTTTGCATTTGCAGCAAGAGGCATGGACTTGGAGGGCATTGTGCTAAATGAAATAATTCAAACAGAGAAAGACAAATACTGTATGTTATCTCTTATATGTGGAATCTAAAAAATACAACGAACTAGTGAATATAACAAAAAAGAAGCAGACTCACAGATATAGAGAAAAAGCTACTGGTTACCATTGAGGGGAGGGAGTGGGGAGGTACAAACTACTGGGTGTAAGATAGGCTCAAGGGTATACTGTACCACACGGGGAATATAGCCAATATTTTGTAATAACGTAAATGGAAACTAACCTTTAAAAATTGCATTAAAAACTTTAAAAAAGAAAAAAAAAGCTATTCAAATTAAAGTACTGATTAGATAAGCTCTAGAGGTATATAACCCAATGGAATGCAACTAGTATATCTGAATTCAAGTACAGGTGGCATAAAGGTCTCAGACTGTTCCCTGTCCTACCTGATCCTAGACAAAGTACCTTACCTCTCAGCATCTGAATTTTCTTACCTGGAAACTGGGTATAACTATTACTTGAGAGGATTCGATTTTAAGTGACAAGAAACCAACTCAAACTTGCATAATGGAAAAGGAATGCATCATGTCATGTGAAATAACATCCAAGAGAATGTCGGAAGTGACTTGATTCAGGGACTCAATGTGTCACCAGAAACTGGTGTTTCTCCATTTCAGCTCTATTCACATCTCTGTAAGCACCATCCCTGAAGAAGTAACATCTACACAGCAGGCTCCTGGAGCCCCAGGACTGCATCCTCTTCTCAAGTCCAATAGATGAGGAAGAGATGCTGATTCCTAAGAGTTATGTAAAAGCTCTAGTTCTGGATCCCATTGGCCTAAATGGGATTAGTTGCACATCCCTGGACCAATCGTTTGGTTGGGAGATTGGGGTTTACTAACTGACTCATACGATGACTGCCTTGAAATTTTAGATTGGGTGACTCCTTCCAACCACAGAAACTGAGAGCCAGGGAGGTGGCTGCTTTTAATTAAAAAAAAAAAATTATAGTACTCTCATGAGGCAGATGAGAAACAAATGCTGGGCAATAAAGTCACAAATGGCCACATCACACAATGAAAATAAAGATGTCTATTGAGTTAGCATTCTTCTGTCAAATGCTCTTGGCCCACATTCTTGTTCTGACCATTGCTAGGGCATCGTGTGTGCACAGGTAGTCTGACAGCCCCTCATCTCAGCTGTGCTGTGTATCTTTTACTTCCACGTCAGTGATTGTGGAAGGAACAAACTCATGATGTTCACATTCTCCTCAAGAAGGAATCACTGCCCAGGTGCAAAGAAAGTGGTTACTCTGACAGACCCAGGCTGTAAATTCTTTCAGAGACCACTTCAGCTTCTTAACTAAAGTCAAATTATTCTCCATGTGGCACCTGGTCAGTGTTGTTTAGAATTGCTCAAACTCCAGGTATATGAGTAGAGAATTTGGAAGTTTGTATACATTCATGCATTGGGTGTACTAAGTATGTGCAGTGGAAGAACAGAAATTAGAAGTACTCTTAAGATGTTGTAGAAATTATTGAAGAAATGAAACCTCAGGCCAGGTTATAAAAGTCAAAAGAGAAGTAAAGGACAGTCACTGAGGTAGAGTAGATTAAAAATCTATAAGGCCGGGTATAATGTTTTTGTCTACTAATTATGACCCATATATTGGCAGTAATTCAGATAGAGTGTAGGAGATAATTAAATAAGGTTGAGAGGGATTTAGAACTTTGTAAAAGTCAATGACATATATGTTTTAAGAGTAAAATTGTCAAGTAAAATGGATGTCAAAGAAGAGTTTTTGCAGGATAAATGATAAATTTAAAAGTCTGCAGTGAAAAGCTTTGAAAACAACCTTGCCATGAACCCTCATTGGAAACATAGATAATATGAGAAAATGAAAAGATTTAACCCAAAGAGGCAATGATAGAAGCTGCAGGCTGAGGGGAGATAATAAAGTCAGCAGGGAGAGGGAAATTCATGGGTGAAACTAAGAAATAGCAAGAACTAAAAACAAAGTGAAAATGTTTGGTAAGAATATTAGCTGTAACGTTTGAGTCGATGTCAGAGAATGAGACAGTGGAATAGAAAACAATGAAGTGTGGGGGGGAAGAAAAGTTTTAAATTTTACCCACAGACGTCAAGGATAGAGGCATGGCTAGAACTACCTAGTCTTGCAATTCCAGATGGCATCTTGATGCTAGGTTGCTTTTGGACCAGAACTGCATGCACTGAGGTCATTGCTCAGTCATGTCTTCTAACGTCTTTGTCACTCCTGAGGCTAGACTGTACTACCCATCTGTGCGCTATTATGCAATCAGCAAACCTTAACTGAGTACTTCCCCTGTATCAAGTTCTATCTAGGTTGAGAATATGGTATGCTTTTGCTCCTGCTTCAAGAATTTAATGGCATCTTAGGGGAGATAAACAAGTAAACAAGCTAGGAATTGTGGACATGGAAAGTGCTATAACTGGAAAAAATGTGAAACGTGCTGTGGGAACACAGAGGCGGGCCTACAGACTCAATCGTGTGCAATCAACAAAGACTCCCCTTGGAACTAACTCTGTAGGAGTTTTGAAGGGTAAGTTGGAGCCATCAAAGTCAATGAACAGAATCTCTGGAATAAAGAAAGCATTTTTATATATTTTTGAAATTTTACACAGTGAGAGACACATGTACAGTGCTTCAGAGATGAATGTGGCGTATTAGGGGATTTTAGGTAGTCAATATGGCTGCAGTCCTTGTGAAAATGGGGATGTAAAGGCGAGGCTTGTGGGAAGATAGGCAAACAAAAGCAGCTCATGGAGGACCTCACTTACCAGGAAAAGGGATTTGAACTTTATTCTGCAGAAAGGAGCTATTAAGCAAGGGAAGGACATAAGAGGATTTGATTTTATACTCTGAACATTGTAAAGGATTCATTGGACGGGGAGATAGATAAAAATAGACTGATCTGAGAGGTATTTGCCAGGGGTCTAGTACATTCGGAAAGACTTGTCAGTGTGCTATTGTATTTGCAACGTTTATGAAAATAAAAAGAACAAAATACAAGCAGTATGTAACCTCAAAAATACTTCTTTTAGGAATATTGACAATGCAAAGGCAATTTTAGAAGAAAATGAGCATGGGAAAATAAAACAGATGCACACATAAAACACAGTTATTTAACATTGTAGTAATTTACTGTGTCATTCTTGTCTTGAATTTTTTCCATGATTTGTTGGGAAATCCAATGCAGAACCAAATATCACATTCTCAAATATTATTTTATTTTTGTTTTGTTTACAATAAACTCTAACAAATTTGAATTAAATTGTTAGTTTTTTAATATTATTTGTATATTTAATACACAACATATGTATGCATATGCACATATATATTAATATACATGTATACATCTTATATACGTACACATATATATTACATATGTATACAAATAGATATGTCAAGTTTTAAAATATTTGTTTCCGGTAGACTTTAAAATTACTGCTATGCTAAATAGAACACAAATATCAATACTATATTGGTGCAACTAAGCAATTTTAATTGGTATAAAATTAGAATGAAAATTCTTTTGCCCAAATAATTTTAATAGCCATAAAGTTTAAAAAGCTATTTGATTAGTATTTTCTCAGCACTATCTAAACAATAAGACAATCTAAGCTGACATAAAATAATGATAATAGTAACATTTATTGAAGGCTTAATTTGTGCTAGCCGCTCAGCTAAGCAAATTATCCAGTCTTTCATTTAGCTCTTATCATAAACCTATTGCATGATATACATAATAGCAATATTTAACAGCTTTATTTATTTCATTAAAGTACATTTATTGACCAACACTATGTATCACTGAGATATATGTATAAAGATCCCTACTCTATTGTAACATGCTTTCTATCTGGGAGATAGACAGTACACAGTAATACTCGTAAATAAATTTATAACTACATTATATAGGCCATAAGGAAGTGATGAGTTCTGTGGAATTTGGACTACCAAAAATGTACAGCAGAGTAACAAGGATTGGGTTGGTCTGTGTGGCGCAGAGTTCAAGGGGGCAGAGTATTAAATACTGGTGAACGTAAACGTCATTGCGAAGGTGACACTTGGGCAAATGGAGATAGCAGAGAAGGTATTTGGGAAAAGCATTCCAAGCAGAAGGAATTAGGGCTTTTACTGAGTAACGTGGGGAAGTGTGGAAGGGAGGGGTTATGAGAAAGTTCTGAACAGAAAAGTGACATACTCTGACTTACATTTTTAAAGGATCCTTCTGGTATAGAAGACACTATGATGAAAGGACGGATGAAAACACAGAACTGTTAGACTGTTGAGATAAAATATAATAGAAGTGATGTTTCTCAGATATGGTAGAAGAAGAAATTAATGATGATGAGAATAGATCTGATTCTGAATATATTTTAAAGGTAGAGTTAACTGGATTTCCTGTCAGATTGAATGTCAATTGTGAGGTAAGTGAGCAGATGAGGATAACCTTCTGGGCTTGATCCATGGAATTGTTAGAATGGAGGTGTCATCAACATAAATGGGGAACGTTGTGAGTAGAATAGATTTGGGAGGGCGGGTAATCAGATATTCATCTTTGAACATATTCAGATTGAGATTAGACATCCAGGATGAGATATATTTGCTATCATATATGGTAATCAGAAGTTAGGCATGGAAGCCCAGGACAGAGAAATACATTTGGAAGTAGTTAATATGCAATTAATATTTAAAACCTTGAGTTGGAGGAGATCGCCAGGGACATGAGTGTAGATAAACAAGAGAAGTGTCCTGGGACTCTCATATAGAAACAGAGAAGTAGGAGAAACCAGTAAAGAAGATTAATGGGCACCAAGTGAGGAAAGTGGAAAAACAAGGGGAGTAAGATGCCCTTGGAATCAAATGAAAATGTTTTAAGAAGGAAGAGTAATCACGTGCCGAGAATTTACCACTGGATTCAACAACAAAGTCGTCATTGGTTGCACGAAGGCAAGCAGTTTTGTTGGGATGGTGGAAACCAAAGCTTGTTGGGTAATTGTGAGAATGGGTGGGAAGAAGTCAGAGACAGTAATACAGACAATTAGAAACAACCAAATGGGTAAGTGGGTTCAAAGGAAGTCTTCTGGTAACTTTATATTTTAATGAGAGACATAGAAGTGGTTTCTTGGGATACTGATGGAAATTGTCCATTAGAGAGCAAAGAACAGATGATACTGGATGAGTGGAGAACTGAAGTTATGTCTAGTGTAAGGGGAAGAAAACAGGAGACGGTGCAGAAGCAGAGGGAGTCATGCGAGCTGGGCTTAACGATGGCTCATCTATACTGAGATGAAAGACAGCAGAGTTAAGGGGTGCAGGTGTTGGTAGCTGGGTAGACGTGTGTGGCTCTTGTCTAGGTAACCGGTTAAAAGTGGGAGTGGAAAGGGGGACGCTATGATTTGAGAAAATAATGGAGATTGAAGTCTTACCTTGGAAAAGGAATGAGTAAATACTCTAGAAACTAAGGGGGAACATGACTGCCTAACAGCACTGAGGGCACACTTGAGGTCTGCTGTTACCCAATGAAAACAAAGCCAGCCATCTAGGCTATGTTTCTTTTCCAGCTGCATGTGTGTAGTGTGGAGTAGACAGAAGTTTAGATTTAATCAAGGTTTTACATTTGCCTAGTGTTAAGGGCAGGCAGGAGGGAGGAAATGAGGGAGGGAGAGAGGGAGGGGTGCAAATGAGTAATGTAGTAAAGTTTGTAAGGGAAAGGAGTGGATATAATAATTTATCATGGATTTAACTTGGGTAAGAAGGAGGGTATAGATAATCAAGGGAATACTAGACAGTAAAAATTTGGTAGAGTCAATGAACTGGAGGTCATTGGTAAAGTTGATAAGTTGACAAAAATATGGTACAAGATAGAGAGAGCTGAAAAGGAAGGTGGAAGGGATCCCAGAGAGAGATGCAAGGAATTTAGATAGGTGTGGTGGCCCTTATTGGTAAATGACAAGGTCTAGCTACAACCATAAGGGTGATAGAAATTTAGATGAACTGAGATTTAGATGAATTAATGTTTGGAAAGTTTAGTAGGCTAGCACCAGGACGCAAACCCAGGATGTCTGACCTCAGAGCTCATACAAGACTGCTTCCAATTTTTTATTTTCAAGTTTTTTTTCCTTTTGCTATAGACTAATATCAACTACATGGTAACCTCCATTTGCTGGTATTGCTGCCAGAAAAATGCAACAGATTTTGGTTCTAATGAAGTATAACTTTCCATTTATTTTGAGAAAAACTGAAGGGTCTTTACCCCAGGAGGCCTTTCAGTGAATCCTCAGCAGCATCTGTGGCCACCAGGGTAAGATTGCCAATCAACATTCCCTCCAGCAATACTCAAAGGAGTTTGCAGTAAGGGTTTGGCCAGAAGCTGAGCTGCTTTTAGAGTTTTACTTTCAATATCTCAGTTATTCCTCCAACTTCCAGGAAACACTCTTCCCTTTCATGTCACTCAGATTTAAAATGCATATATTTTACTTTTGGAATTGTTTATTTATGTCTGTATTCTTAACGTGGATTTGTACCATCGGCTGACATTGTAAATTCCTACAGGACAAGGGCTGTTTGTATTTAAACCATCTTTTATTTCTTATAACTCAGTGCAAAAAGCATACTGCTTAATAAATGGCATTGATAATCATAGTTATTTGCATTCCTTAGAGATTAAAATCATTCTTAGGATCACCAAATGGTAAACCATGATGGAGGAAAGGGCAGAAGAAAAAGAGAAAATGTTTACTCCGCTAAGTGCTATACAGCAATACACTAAAAATAAATCTTTGCAATAATTACTCAAGTAAAAGTCACATGACTCTTTTCTTCTAAGTTTTCTTAACTGAGACTCAGCGTCAAGCCAGGTATTAGTATGATCATGAATATCGATCATGTAGTCTGTCTCTTTTTTTATAATTTCTGTAACCATGTTTTAAGACAACTTTTTACTGTTATAAAGCAAAGGGAAACAAAAACAAAAATCCCTAAGAGATAAATCTTATTTTGTCATCTGCTTCCTAAAGAAGATGTTAATTTAAAGAAGTTCATCATTATCTAATTTGATCAGAAGTTATATCTCTTAAAATTATTCCCTATTATTTTTCGAGGTGCAGTCAAGTGCCTACTCTATTCCCAGAATCTGAAGAAAATGACAAAACTTGAAAGAAAGAAAAAGGGGAGGGAAGAAGGTGAAGGGAGGCATCATCTGTCATCAGATATGCATATTAAAGAGAAATGCCAGAAGCTATAAGGGAATAAGTAAATAGAAATAAAAGCATGGAGAGTATATCTCGTGAATTCTCTCCTTGTGAAAGCATTGATTCAAGAGTCTCTGGAGACTGAAAGAAACCCACTAATTCAGAGATACGAAGATAGACTTGGGTTCGATGACTGGACAAAGAGAAACCTAATGTTAGGGTGATTGCATTTTGGGGGCAGGTGTCCCAAAGAAACCTTACACCAAGACTTTGGAAAGAGTAGTCAATCTGTATGGCAGGGGTATTTATCCAATGAGCAAAAAAGGAAAAAAAGAGAAAGGAGGTAACTTGTGAGAAAATGCTGAAATCCAAAGGAGGAACAACCCAAAGAATAAAAATAAAATAATTAAATACAACTAATAAAATAAAATTAATAAATATAATAAAAAATTTAAAACTATGAAATCTATTTCAAGAAACAGGAAAATAATAAAAATAGCATCTATTTTCTCAGTTTTGTTAAAGAGTACATTGTCTATAAAGGTAAATACATAATCATGATAATATAAAATGGCAATAAAATTAATGAAAGAGAAGGTACGATTTGTGAGTTGACATAATTCAGCAACAAGGAAGAGGAATTATAGTGTAAAAAAATTACATATGTAATCCTGAAAAGATGAGAGTTTTGTTTTATAGGAGAGAGTGTGTATGTTAAGAGAGTAGCAAGGAAATGAGGATGGGGAAAATAGAAACTACCCACCTTGCCAATGAGTTACCTGGGGGTGTGAGAGTATAAATTAATCACACGGTGGATAATGAAATAAACACTCTATTTACTGAGAGACAAAAATGCTACCGGTACTATGTAAGGTTTGCATATTCTAAATATAATTCTGGAGCAGAGATATTTTATTCACTATACAGAAACTGTAGCTCATAAATACGATTAGGATGTACATTAGATTACTTACCAACATCAGGACATAAATCCAGTTCTTCATGAGTACAAATTTCATGTTCTTTCCATTAAAATAGATTTTACTCTGTACTGAGGGACACTTAGGTACAGGAGAGACAATTATCAAAGGATCAAAAGATAAGAGAAACACTGTCTGTACAAGTGTTTCTCTTGTACAAGAATCAAAAACTTGAAACTTAAAAATCCGTGGCGGGGAAGAAACTTAACGGCTAAATTGTTGATTTCTTCTTTGTACTTTAGTTTTTACCTGAAGGATTTTGTGGACAAATATCAAGGTTGAGGCATTTTGGTAAAAGCAGTTATTTAGAGCCACGATATTCAGACAGACAATGACAGCATCAGTATCTATGTCAGTCAATATGTTTCACTTGGACAAAGTGACTATTTCACAACAACTGGTGCCAGCATTATTCTACATGAATGTGTCTCAAATACGCACCCATGGCCATGACATCCGATCATCGAGAATAGCTCTGTCACCCTGTGGTCACAATCTTATTTAATCGGTCTTTGAGACATATAGTCTCATTATTTTTAATATTACTTATTAATTCTCCTCTCAGGAGGCAGTAGCTAGTAGTGATAACAAGTATGCCAAACCGTTCCTAATCCTAGGAAATAAATTTAATGGATATGCTTTAAGAGATTGTGAATAATTCCTTAGAGATCGTAGGTGACGTATGTAAAATGGCACGTCTAAATTCAATTGTGGCAAACAAGGACCGTGAGCGAGGCACTGATTGCATTGGGATCCCTGAAAGCTGCCTCTGCCTATTTCTCCCCAGCTCCATCACCCTTGGTCACCACTTTAAATCACTTGAAGGTCTCTACTAACTTGCTTTACAACTTTATATGGCAACAGTGATTCATACAGAGTCATTTAAGGTGTTTTGAAACATCTTATTTGAATTTCTTTTTTTCTAGGAACCCACTCCATTTTACTACTATTACTTTACTTTGGCAAACATCAGGGATTTCCCACTTCTACACAAATAAACAAAAAGAAACCCCTCTATAGTGCAAAATTTATACCAGATCACCTCTTGCTTTTATTCTGTTTTATTGTCAAATATCATTAACATTTTTAGTTGACAAAAGAACAGGTTTACCCCCCAAAACATTCCATTGCATGAAAATAATTTCTCAATTTTATCAGATCTATTCCAGGTCCTGGCATTCAAGCAAGTTATTCATCCTGTCTTAAGTCATCAAGAATCTTAATAATCAACTGATTCATTTTTAATTGCCTCAGAGTGTTGTATAAATTTAATATAATAACATTAAAATAACTGACCACGTAGAAATCTTCAGTACTCAGTAATTTTGTGACTGTAATGATTCTTCCAAAGTCCTCTCACTTACCCCTTGTGAGTATCATTGCTTATAGTAGACTTCATAATATTTACCTTTTTAATTGAGTACATGAAAGACAATCTTTCATTCAAAGTTTTTAAATTTCTACTCTCAGTGTTAAAAATAAACATAAGTGTTGAGATCTAACAAGAATTTGTGGTTTTAATTTCTGTAAAACAAGCTTAACCTTTTCAGGTCCAGTGTTACATCAAGTCTACTAGTGGGTCATTGTCATCTGAATTACCTTTGATTGATGGTGGGTTTGGGGCGCACACTTGTGGTGGTTAAGGTGAGTCAAGGAAAACTAAGAAAAGTAATTAAGGAATGTCAAGGATAAGTATATGTGACATAAAAATAGCCTGGCTCTCCTGCCATGCAAGGGACTGTTGTGGAATCAGGTAAACAACCTCATTAATGAGCATAATGATCTCCTCCTGCTTTTTAACTATTGTTAATTTTTTAAAGTTCCTTTAGCAAGAGCTTGCCAGAAGTTGTAATGATACAGCAAACAAGGTCATTAAGTAGATATTGAACATTCTGAGGTGAGACACACATGAGGAATACAGTTTTAAAAAATTCAGTTAATTGCTACATGAGATTGTAAACATTCCTGAAGGTAACATAGTATCTTCCCTTTTATGTCTTACCTGGATTGATGTACTGAAAGATTTAAAGGACTGCCAGAAAAGTGGTCTAAATTACAATAAAGATAAATATTTTGGAATTTCCTCATTGTTTTTAGTATTTTGTGGATTTGAAAGAATCGAAGACTAGAACTGTGTGGTTTCTCCTGACTTTCTGATACATCAGTTTAGGTCAGTCAGTGTCTATTTACCGAGTATTTACAATATTTGGAAACAAAATTTGACACGATTAAACACTTTAGTGTTACTCGTCTTTAATTTGGAAAAGCAGTTGAATTTTATTAGGCGTCCTTTCTCTTCTGAATCACTACAATTCTATAGGAGATTTTAACTAAGTGGTTTGTTGCAGTAGGTTCTAAGGATCCTCTGAGTTTTACTTTAGATCATTAATTTAGAAACATACTGGTTATTGCCATATTGTTATAGCATCTCTTCTGTGTTTATCCATATGTGTATGTATTTTAATTTCCATTCACGGGAATTATTGCCTTATCTCTTCTGCTATATTTCTGATTTAGTCCCACATGTTTTAATCCTTGGCTATTATGTAAATAAGATACTAACTTAAGTATTCAAATTAAAATGTAACATATGGGCAGCCAGTTGTCCCTTTCTTATAAAAGAGCTTGAGGATTTAGGAAAATATTTTGCAGAGCCAACCCCTTTGATTATATATTTCACCCTTAAAATACGGGAATTAAGAGTGGTGCTTGCTAATTCTTTTTGCAGATGTATAAATCTGGTATTTCCTCCTTCTGTCCTAGAAGCAACAAGGAGAAGTAAAACAAAAATGAAATATTATTTTTATTTTCTCTCTTTTTTAAAAAAAATAAAACTAATAAAAAGTTAGAGCCTCCATATGAAGACTAGTTGGAAGACCCTCCAGGATGTGTGAAGGGACCAGCGTATCATGAGGAAGATATCGGGAAAAGAGGACCCAGTGGTCAAAAAAAGACCCAGTTAAATCCCATTCTCAAGGGCTAGGTGTGAAATCCAAACCACTGGTTTAAAACAGAGGGAAAAAGGACTTAGTAGGATGATAGCAGAGAACCACTGAATTGCTGTTTGATTTCAGAAAGTGATTCTGCAGACTAATAAAGGATTGCATGAAAAAATCCATATTTGTAGAATATAGCCTGTCCCTGTGGAGTGCAAAAATCCAGTCTTTGCATTTAAAATAAAAATATAAATGAAAAAATAAGAAAAAAAATCCTACAGATTTCATTTCCTCTTGGTTAGGGAGAAGCAAATAACAAACTAATTTACCCATAAATTTTGGACTACTAGGGAAAAATTCAAGGTGATCAGAAACATTTTCTTGCCCCTACTCACACAACCCCAGTCTCAAAATAAAAACAATAAATGAGAAAAGCACCAAAGACCTGTAGATATAGCTGATCCAGGAAAAGCCTGCTTGTATAAAGCTAAGACAACAAAAGAAAAAAAGGAACTAATCTAATAGTTTCAACTCAAGTGTCTTCTGATTGTAAGTAGCATAGAATAGCTGATGGCAGATGGGAACTTCTGCCTAAACAGCTAGAAAAGATGGAATAAAAAAATGGTGAATCATCTGAAGCGTGCAGAGTGATGCAAAGACAAGTGAGGCAGAGAGCTAAGAATCTGAAGGGGAAAATCTTGTTCGGGTTAGCGACTTGGCCGAAATTTCACTCGGGCTGACTTATTCTGAGAGAAAGTGGATAAGCATTAGGTGTTACATAGAAAGAAGCTGGGGGTCAGGAGGACAAAAAAACAACAGCAAAACCCCAGAGCTTTGGCAGGGACCAGTGGGCTTCAATCACCTGGACAGTTTTCCCCTAGGACATTTACAGGTACTGGGTTGGGAGGGGATGCTGCCATGACACCAAGGTCAGCAGACTAACAGCCCAAGCAGAAAGCTTTTGAAAAGCAGACTGGAGTTTTTCTGCAGTCTGGTGAGACATGATTGGATGTGGCTGAGTTAAGAGGCATGCAGAATACACAAGACTCTGATAAAGACCGTTGATGCTTAGGGACAAACCGCAGAAAGCAAGTATTGTTTCTGATTGGTCAGAACTGTGGTCAGCCTGACTCTAGATGCCCTTCCAAGAGAGAGTCAAAGGAGAAACAGAAAATTGCACAATCTTAGTGAAAGACTTTAACGTATCTTTCTCACGAGCCGACAGAAGAAAAAGACAAAGATTCTGTAATGATATAAAAGACTTGATATCACAATTAATTAAGTTTACCTAACTGACATAAAGAAACTGCCCCTAGCAACATCATGAAACACGTTCTCTTCAAATACACAGTCAACATATACCAACATGACCATAACGGGGTCAGTAGGCAAAACTGATGAAATTTCCGAAGACTCAATTCACTCAGAGTAGATTTTCTGACCATAACAGAATTAAGGTAGAAATCAGTGATCAAAAGGGAGCTAAAAACAGCCCCACTATTTTGGAAAACAAGCAATATGCTTCTAACTAATGCAAATCACAATGGAAATTAGAAAATATATCGAACTGAATGATAGATAGATAGATAGATAGACAGCAGATAGAACGGTGCTAGAAATATAATTTATAACCTCAAACAAATCTACTAGAAAATAAGCCTGAGAGGACTTCCCTGGTGGCGCAGTGGTGCAGAATCCACCTGCCAATGCAGGGGACACGGGTTTGAGCCCTGGTCTGGGAAGATCCCACATGCTGCGGAGCAAATAAGCCAGTGTGCCACAACTACTGAGCCTGTGCTCTAGAGCCCGCAAGCCACAACTACTGAGCCCACGAGCCACAACTACTGAAGCCCGTGGGCCTACAGCCCATGCTCCGCAACAAGAGAAGCCACCGCAGTGAGAAGCCCGTGCACCCCAACAAGGAGTAGGCCCCGCTCACTGCAACTAGAGAAAGCCCACACGCAGCAACGAAGACCCAACGCAGCCAAAAATAAATAAATTTTAAAAATATAAAAGAAAATAAGCCTGAGAATGTGGATTTTAATCCTCTAAGGCAAGCAATGAACAAGTCAAGCACTGGTTAAAAAGATGATTAAAGATAATCTCTTATTAAGACTAATAAAATGTAAAAAGGAGTGTAGGGAGAGAAAAAAGAGTAATAAAATATATCAGAATGGGAAAATATTTCACTATAGATTCTGTAGACGTTAAAAATAATAAATTATGGTGAACAGTTTTATGCTGCAAATTAACAATTTGAAATTGACCAATTCATTGAAAAATAATACCAGTTTAAAATATCACAAAGAGAAATACAGAATACAATTACTCCTAAATGTACCGAAATATTTTGAACAAATCTGCCAGTTACAAAAGGATAAATACTATATAATTCCATTATATGAGGTGTCTTAAAGTAGTCAAACTTACAGAAACAGAAAGGAGGATGGAGGTGGCCAGGGGCTGGGAGGAGAGAGGAGAAAGGGAGATTTGATTTAATGAGTATAGAGTTTCAGTTTTGCAAGATGAAAAAGTTCTAGAGATCTGTTTCAAAACAATATGAAGATATCTAACACCGCTGAACTGTAAGGTGGTGTTAAGATGATAAGTTTTATATTTTTTTCTCACGATTAAAAAATTTTAAACAGCAAACCGATATTAAAACTGTTCCACAAAAACAATATAACCCAGACTTAGATGGCTTTAAGAATAAAGACGGTAGACTTCCTGACTGAATTGTTAAGCCAGCATAACTTTGATACTCAAACATGAAAAAGATACTATAGAAGGAAAGTTACAGATCATCTCTGTCAGGGCTATGGATGCAAAAATCCAAGTTAAATACTATAAAATCCAACTTAATATTGTAGGAAGGAACAGGACTTACTGAGGTTTAATCCAGGAAAGCAAGGTTTGTTTAACAATCAATAATCAGTGCAATTCATGATATTAGCAGAAGACTCTATGATTATCTAGGTAGATGCAGGAAAAGCAGTAGTCATAATTCCACACCCCTGCTGTTTCACTCAGGAGGACATAGGCTCCTTCCACCATCTCTCTCACTAAATGCAAGTGAATACCTCAGATGGAATGCATGAAGCAAGTATGTTAGGACTCTGGTAAGTGGTAGCAGGAAGTTTGGAGAAAGAAACCAGAACTCTAAGTACAGCTGAATTGGTAGCAAGACTCCCATTTTATTTTCCTCCAACTTTTAAATTACTGGGGGAAAATTTAGTATGTATATTGTAATCTTCCTTAGAGCAATCACAAAAAAAGCTACTGAAAACAAACAAAAATATTAAAAAAAAACCCCCCAAACTTGAAAGATAAATGAAAATGAAGTGGGTTACTAAAAAAACAGAAATAATTTTAAAAAGTAGGAAGGATGTAGAGGAAAAAAATATAGAAGAGAAAAACAGAAAACAGTAAGATACAGATAATTGCAATCATATCAGTAATTCCATTGAATGAGTTAAACTCATCAATTAAGGCAGAGGCTGTTGAGTCTAATCTTTTTGGTGTGAAAATCCCTTTAAACATTAAATAATTATTGAGGATTTCAAAGATCGTTTGTTTAAATAGGTTAGTTTATTGATATTCACTGTATTTGAAATTAAAAGTTTTTGAAATATGTATCTATCAATTCATTTTAATAGAATAAAACCACATATGTTAACATAAATAACATACTTTGTAAGAATAACCATATTTTTTTAAAAAGATGAAAATACTGGGATGGTTTTATATTTTGTAAATCTCCCTTAAAATTTGATTTAATTGAACCCAGTGGGTTTCCACAACTACTTTTGCATTCAACTCTTGCTATATGAGTTCAGGTTGTAATATATGAAAAATATCTGGCTTCACATTCATATATGTAGTTGGAAATGGGAGGAGTATTTTAATGAACTTTTCAGATAATAGTGCATATTCTTCTTTTATGCTACACCAAAACTTG
Source organism: Delphinus delphis (assembly GCF_949987515.2). Classification (NCBI taxonomy): domain Eukaryota; kingdom Metazoa; phylum Chordata; class Mammalia; order Artiodactyla; family Delphinidae; genus Delphinus; species Delphinus delphis. Next base: position 71,079,022 of record NC_082700.1, read on the forward strand.
ACAAGTACTATTTTCTTACAAAGCTAGTTGCAATATAGAATCTGAAACAATAGTCATGAATTTTTCTTACTCTGTAATATTAAAATCCATTTTGTAATTTTAATGCACCTTCTGTCCATACATAATTTTGTAACATCTTGCATTGGTCATTTGGGAAATCTTTGTTCAATGATTTACCCATATTCTAATTGTTGACAGATTTCATTACACAGTATCAGGTAGCTATATCTCTGATCATTGCCTTACGAATATCACATAAGTTCTATTTTCAGGATATAGATTTGATAAGTTTTACAATTATTTCTGCTTTGTTTTCCACTCAAGTATTAGTTAAAGATTTCTTAAGTTAATTGCCAGAATGAAGGTCTTTTTTCTAATATTTATTAACATTTTTTCGTATTATAATCAGATAGCATTGCTATACTAATTCCATTTTTTACTTGTTGAATTTTGATCATGACCATAAAATACGGTCAGTATTTATGAATATAACATAGACACTTGGAAAATAATTTTGTGTGTCAAGTGTTTGGCATATTTAAGAATCAGTCCTATGTTTTTACATATATTATATACTAATGTATTTTTTAATCAGAGGCTGAGAGAAGTGAGTTGAAGCATTTGGTCACCAAATTCTCTTTTCCTCCCACAAGTACTTATGATGGACATGGCTTGATTTTCTAACAAGTTACATTATGTTTATGTTTTTATTTTGTAATTCTAATTTGTTATATGACATTTTGTTCGCTTGATATTTCATTTACATGAACCCCTTCTGATATTTGTGGTAGTTTATGTTTCTCTTGTGCTCATCGTAATTATCATTATACATTTATAGAATACACTTATGCCTCAAATAGCTTCATATTACCAGCAAATAGAGTGAGATGTTGTCTCAGTCTCCTGCCAAGTTTTAGCAGGTGCTAAGGCCATGCATGATAGGTAGAAATCTGGGCCTTTTACAAAGCGAAAGGCTCTAGAACAAGATGAAAACTAAATACAGCAATTCTGAACTAATTCTTTCGTCATAAGATACTATTGGGACATGCAGTGAAACATGAATGAGGCGTAAGGATTAGATGGTAGTAGTTTATCAGTGTTACTTTGTTAATTTTGTTAGTGGCAATACTATCTTAATTAGAAAAAAGAAAGGATAAAAATGGGACTGGGGTCTTGGTTTTGTTTTTTTGTTTTTTTGTTTGCTTAGCTGTTACATATTTGACCAAAAGAAAGGTAAAATCCATTCCAAAGAAATATAGTTTATATTGTCTGCTGGCAATCACAGAGTCTCTTGTATTTGCTCCTTCAACATGCCCAGCAGGAGAGCATGACGTGACCTGAGATCAGTTCTTGTTGGATTGTAGTTTGTGGCATGTGTATCTTCAATTATAGAAATAACTGCAATAAAATAACAATTTACATAAGAGACCTTAGAAATGTGACATGAATGTTTTGGGCTTTGTTAAAAATGAATATATGCATTGAATGCTTTATGATATTTATATCTGAACAACAGAAGAACGTGTTCGTAAGCATGCTTTGTTTTTTAGATTCTAAATTTGAAGTGGGTATGCTGAACGAAAATGGAGATTTTGAAGGATGAGTTGGGTTTTTAGGGGATCCATTCCATTTCCATTTCTCCCTGTTGGTGGAAAGACGCCCTCATGATTTAGTGCCTGGGCCTGGTATGAGACTATTCCGTACCTACACACCACTGGGTATTGGGACGTTTGTAAAACATGTTCTCTCTTTCCTGCAGTTTTGTTGTCTCTAAAATGGGGCTAGTAACTGTTGCTGTTTTGTAGACTTTTGTTTCGAGGCTGGGATATAAGTGACTGGCTCATTCTCAGAAATGATTTCATTAGGCCCAAACCTCAGTACCAGAGAATTTCAATTTTAAGTATTTTCAAAATGTCAGTACTTATGTTGATAGTTAAGTATTCTTCCAATGATTACCATACCATGATCCAGTACCTCGAGGAATTTATCTTTTAAAAAAGGCACACTTTTAAGAGCAAGCAGTAATTAATTGTCATTTTGTAATTGCAACTTTAGTCTTTTCTCAAGAGGGGATTTGGACTTTGCACAGAGCGCACAGGGCCATGGAACACTAGGAAACTGACGATTAACAGCAGCTTTAGCAAAGAGTGGATCATGGCTTTGTCCTCCTAGGACACCTTGAAATGATGAATTCGCATGTACTATGTATATTACACACACACTTTTTTATGGTTTGTTAGCTATAAACATTGATGGAGTGAAAGTAAGGAAGTAACGGAAGTTTTTTCAGTTTTTGTTCTCCAGTGGGGAGACCGCTTTAGCTAATATGTTTCATTTAGCTAAATTCATATCAACTGTTTATCTCGAGTTTAATTTTTGCTCAGCTTTTGCGTAGCTTCATTTGCTGTGGTTGTAGCATGTAACTCTCTAAGAGTTTGGGTATACGACTCACGTGTAATAAACAGTGTCCAATCCTGCTACATCTGTGAGGATGCTATATCAGTGAATTTTGAAGTGAAATAAAGATTGACAGGAAAAGCCACTCTTTGTATGATATCAAGTAGCTTGGCACAAACATCATGATAATCTGGCTGTAGGCAGAGATTCACCATCCTTTCCTGTCCAGTGATGCCCTTCTGTGCACTCAAGGAGAATCAGTGAAACAAACATTTGGCTTCTCTGTGCTTGCAAGGGCACATTGGGTAGACAGCAGATGTTTCAGGATTATAAGTCACCGTGCCCTGCTTCTGTGGCTATAAAATTGAAAGAGTTATACGGGTTACCCATTTATTCTCAGCTTGTTTGTTGCCATCAGTTTAAATGTCTATCAGCCAGAATCAAAAATGTGAGGATAAACAACACTTCTAATCTCTTCTGGTACCATCACGCTATCATTTCAGGCTTAAAACCCAGCATCATTTTTCTTCTCATTTCTTTCCCTCTTTAATAAATTCTTGACAGCTCAAGCATTGTGTTATGTAACATTGGAAATAGATTAAAAAATATCTATTCCCACTCAACCTCTCCTAATCTTCATCTACATGTAAAATTGTCACTAACTTTTCTTAGCGTTCTTACTGTTCCTAATTTTTACATTAAAAAAACGCTTGACTACCTAAGTGTCCATTGACAGATGAATCGATAAAGAAGATGTGGCACATATATACAATGGAATATTACTCAGCCATAAAAAGAAATGAAACTTGAGTTATTTGTAGTGAGGTGGATGGACCTAGAGTCTGTCATACAGAGTGAAGTAAGTCAGAAAGAGAAAAACAAATACCGTATGCTAACACATATAAATGGAATCTAAAAAAAAAAGGTTCTGAAGAACGTAGGGGCAGGACAGGAATAAAGATGCAGACGTAGAGAATGGACTTGAGGACACGGGGATGGGGAAGGGTAAGCTGGGACAAAGTGAGAGAGTGGCATGGACATTACACTACCAAATGTAAAACAGATAGCTAGTGGGAAGCAGCCACATAGCACAGGGAGATCAGCTCAGTGCTTTGTGACCACCTAGAGGGGTGGGATAGGGAGGGTGGGAGGGAGATGCAAGAGGGAGGGGACATGGGGACATATGTATATGTATAGCTGATTCACTTTGTTATACAGCAGCAACTAACACAACATTGTAAGCAATTATACTCCAATAAAGAAGTTTAAAAAAACAAAACAAAACAAAAAAACGCTTGAGACTTTATTTGAAGTACAATTCTATTTAAAATATTCTGATGAGGTACAACAGCATTTGACAAGTAATTTGCTAAAATGGATAGATAGCCTGATCTCAAATGGAGTGTTTCATAATCTTAACACTTAGAATGGAAAATCTTTGTTATTGCAAATATACATCAGATAAGGTCAAGTTACCTTAATTGTGAACAACTCATGTAATAGTAACATTTCTCAGGAGAAAATTGGCAAAACTGTGTGCTCAAAGTTTGATTGGATGGGGAAGGTAATGTAGAATAGAATATTCGTTTGTGGTTAAAAAGTTTGTGACAATATTTATGAAATGACTTTTATTACATTATGAATGATGGATTAAAAATTATATTTTTATTTTTTTGAAGTACATGTGTTAATCTAACATAATTTTTATTATTTTCTTATTACATAATTGTGAAACATTAGAATATGAAAAATGTCTGAGATAGATTATCAAAGTAACATTTAACATTCTTTACAGTGTTGAAGTGCATCTATACAATTAGTAACACCCATGCTATAAATTCTTCCTCATAAATGTGAAGAAGAGGTATATACTTTTATTTGACAATGAAAGAAAAGCATTTCTGGATTTCTCTCTCTGCTGAAATTATTTTAATTTTTATAAATAAAGTGTGAATCTTCCCAATTGTTTTACTATCCCAATTGCTGCTTTTCAATTTATTCCTGATTTTAGGAACTAACACTAGGTTGTGAGTTTATATCTCAGTTGTTATTGCTAATTATTCCTTGGATGTAATTAATTCTTTCTTGGTCTACTCATAGTTGATAAAATCCGGAGGATTTAAACTGACCCTGATTTTAAAGTCCTTTTTTCTCAAAATTCTTGATTATTATAATTTCTTACTTGACTAAAGGGGAAATTTGTTAAGGAAATATAGATTCTCCATCATGGCTATTTATTGCCTCTAAGATTTTTTTTTGTAATTTTTATTGAAGTATAGTTGACTTACAATGTATTATTTTCAGGTGTACAGCAGTGTGATTTGGAGATATAGATATATATATATAGATATATAGATATATATATTCTTTTTCAGATTCTTTTCCATTATAGATTATTATAAGATATTGAGTATAGTTCCCTGTGCTATAAGTGGGTCCTTGTTGGTTATCTGTTTTAGATATAGTGGTGTGTATATGTTCATCCCAGACTCCTAGTTTATCCCTCTCCCTTTTCCCTCTTGGTGACCATAAGTTTGTTTTCTATGTCTGTGAGTCTATGTCTGTTTTGTAAATAAGTTCATTTGTATCATCTTTTTAGATTCCTCATATAAGTGATATCATAAGGTATTTGTTTCTCTCTGCCAGACTTACTTCACTTAGTATGATAATCTCTAGGCCCATCCATGTTGCCACAAATGGCATTATTTCATTCTTTATTCATGGCTGAGTAATGCCTCTAGGATTTTAAATGTGAGGTGTATGTGTGCCTGTACCTGAGCCCCTATGAGCATATGAGAGGCAAGAGGGTAAGAGAGAAATTTTATAAAAATGAATCTATATATTTCATGGCTATATAATTCAACAAATTTATACTTTTAACGTGAACCATGAAAAGAAACCTGCAGTATCAAAGAGCCTCAAACATGTTTCCTGAATCAAGATTGTATTATCTATAATCTACCAACAGGGGAATTCTCCATGAACCTAAAGTACCTTAAGCTCCAGGGCCCTCCTCACTTGCACGGGCCTTTCTAAGACCCTGGACAAGTGACGTATTCCCATGTTCATATGTCTGTAAAATCTGCAAAAGCAAGATATTTTGTTAGGATCACTCTTTCTTTCCATTTAAATTTCCCCTCCGTCACCTTTTCCCTAGGGTGACTGGAGTAGATAGGAGTGGATACAGGCTTTTCTGGATCCCCTTAAGGAGAAGCTGAGTGAGAATACATGTAATGGACATAGCTTTGTGGTTTATATCACTTAGGTGTACAGCTCACTTATTGCCAGCTGCTCTGGGGTGGAAATAATTTCCAAGAATATTCCTGCTTCTCCCTATCCTGCAATAAATACTCTGTGTCTCAACTCAAAGGTCCAGGGCCTGCAGTCAATGGATTTGAAGGTATTCTAGAACTATATCCTCAAAGCATGTAGGCCTAGGAGGAAAAACAAGGTCGACAATGTATGGAGCCAAAATCTAATCTGTAGAAGAATTCTCAAAACATCATGTGGAGACTGTTGTTATTGTGCTCATGGGTAACTTGTCAACTGGAAGTTCTTTCTCGTCAGTGACATTCTTTTTTTTTTTTTTTGCGGTACACGGGCCTCTCACTGTTGTGGCCTCTCCCGTTGTGGAGCACAGGCTCCGGGCGCGCAGGCTCAGCGGCCGTGGCTCACGGGCCCAGCCGCTCCGCGGCATGTGGGATTTTCCCAGAACCGGGGCACGAACCCGTGTCCCCTGCATCGGCAGGCGGACACTCAACCACTGCGCCACCAGGGAAGCCCTAGTCAGTGACATTCTTAATAAGGCATTGAACAAAATAATATATTTGATGTACATTTTATTTTTTCTTTGATGAGTATCATGCAAAATAGAATTTATCAGAATTCTTACGTCTGCAGAGCATAACCTGTGGCAGCACTACAAAAAGTGGATATATTTGGAACAGCTCAGGTACGGGAGAATCTGACTGAAATATCCCCAGATTAGATAAAAATCCTACAATTGTGAAGCTGAAAGCAACTTTTCTGAACTTTTTAAAATCAATAATGCAAAGCAAAATTTAATTAGTTGGGCTAAAAGGAAGACTGAATTATCTTTTTCTTGTCTCTACAGAAAATAGTGCAAATATTATTCTGTCATATGAAAGGTGATCGAAATATAAGTAACTGAAAGCTAAGGAAGTATTATAGTTTGTCAAGTAGTCAGTTAATGAAAATGCGTTTTTTTTCCTAGATTTTGTAATTTGAGATTTTTTCATTAATTTTTTGTTGCGATTTTTTTTCATTCTGATTGTGCTTATTTTTTAACAACTTTATTGAGATATCCTTGACATATAAAATTGTATATATCTAAGATGTACTTTTGATGATATGTCTACACTGTGAAAAGATCAACACACTCAAGCTAAACAATATACCCATCACCTCGCATGATTACCAAGTATGTGTGTATGTTTTGAGATTTAATTTAAGAACTATCCTCTTAGCAAATTTCCAGTATACAATATGTATTGTTAGCTATCGTCATCATGCTGTACATGAGATCTGCTTTTCACACACATTTTTATTCATGAGTTTGTGTCATCTTTCTTAAAATGGGACCCTAAATTGTGTAAGCAGCAGACCCCACTCAACTCTGATTGTACCTGCATTTATTCTTTGATTTTCACTCTCTCTTTCTCTTTTTTATTTGTAGTTATTTTGAAGATAAGTTTTATTTTTTTTAACAAATAAAATTAGGAAATCATAAGATTCTTATGATTTCTTAAGCATCATAACATTCTTATGTTATTGTTGCCTGGTGAATAAGGACAATAAATTCATTTTTTGGAAAAAAATAATACAAAGTAACTAAAAAAGCTACTTGAGTAGAACAATGCATTAAATACTATAAAATATTTATTAAAATTATCTCATATTAAAAATTTATGAGGAGAAGCAATATATATATATTTTGTCTGTGTGAGGTAATAAGTTCCAAATAAAATGAAAATCCTCAAATAATTTTTAATACATTTTAAAGTATATCTTATCATTTAAGGAAAAGCATAATATTGGAAAAGGTACAAAAATTATAAAAACAAATATGTCATGTATATATAATGGCATACATTACATATTAAAACATGATTTTTATAAAACTTTCATTAAATTTAAAATAATCAAATAATGCCCACTTTTGATTTTTTAGTAGGTAAATAGTATTGATCACTGGTTAAATATGTATTCATTGAATTGTCATGATTATCCAATTAAAATACAATAAGCTAATTTTATTTTCATGGTGTGTTTGTGTAAAATTCTAAAAACTTTAAATCATTGTCATTTCAAGGAATTCTGAATGCATGCTATTATAGAACATATCTCGAGTTCTTTAACACATTTTATTAGATTATACATGATTTGGGTGCATATTCTGTGAAGGAATGAAACATGTTAAAATGAGATTATTTAGTAAAATGAATCCAAGGATTTGAAGAAAGATGAGAACTTAAGAACATTTTCAGTTAAAAGAATCCAGTCTTCGTCCAGATCATTGTTTCAGATTTAAGAACCCACCACTTATTTCAACAGGGAAAGTAGTATTGGGAAAACAGGCATTGGAAAGAAATCTAACAAATTTCCGTATAATTCTTACCATATAAAAGATAGGCAAACGGTCAATTCTTTCATGTAGGTATGCTTTGTACAAATTCAACTACATTGTTGCAGAATGCCATTGGAATTGTACATACACATTTAGAAATAAAACTTGTGGAGTTCTCTGTTGAAACCATCTGAACTGTCAGTTTAGCTAACCTTTGTTTGCCTGTCACTGAGTTCCCATGATTAAATGTGAAGATTATAATCATTAACCATGCCAGGGGTTCACTGTGGGTGGAATTTGATGTGTGGATGACATTCTGTTTATATGATGAAGTCAAAATCAGACTTCATTTTTTCTAGCTCGGCACCCAGAGGTCTCTAGGTTAGCTATCAAGGGCTTGCAGCACTTACATTTCCTGACTTTATATTAAATATTGTATTCATATTGGCTGGGGAATATTCCCCTACATCCTGTAATCGCTGCCTCCCCTTTAACTGGGGCACATAGCATATTTGACATTACAGGGGAAACAATTTAATAATTTTCAGTCATTTAAAAATATTAACTTATAAACATTTTTTAGCCAATAAGCAACTTTAATGAATACGCATCTGCAACTTGATGTCTCATGTTAGTTTATCATTATACAGGGTAGTAATAACAAGAATGTTAAATATGGCTGAAATTATTCAGCTACAAATGAAAATAGAGCATACATAGTTTTAATAGACTAAGTGATAAAGTGATTTTTCCAAGAGTATGCTAGTCTTTAACACCTTACTCTAGCTGTTGTTATTCGAAATAACTCTGAATATGTTTCTTCACTATGTGTGAAAGAAATTTTACTTAGCAATTAAAGTGCTTAGTAATTTGAATTCAAATAAAATAGTTTGTTTTTGTTCTTTTATATTGACTTAAACTCTGTTGAAGAGAACAAAGCCATTCTGCATTTTGGTTAAGACTTCATATTTGAAAGAATACTAAATTGAAGGGATATAATATTTTCATATTTATGTTCTTTTACTATTTATGACTTTTACTGTTTTCTTGCTTATTTTAAATTGAGAACAGATTTGTAATTTGTAGTTCTAACTCTCTATAATAGATTAAAGCTTTATCCTAAATATCTGAATTTCCCAGTCAGCTTCCTTCAAAAGTTATATCTTTTGTCCCTGATAGAAATGGTTAGATCCATTGATTTACTGACTATCTAAATTTGTAAGCCCCAAGGTACATAATCACTAATTTAGTCATGTTTCAAGGAGAATAAATAAGTCAATCTTCTCTATAAGCTACCTCTCATTTAAAATCACTTTCCTAGATTCCAGTAAGTTTCAGTAATTGATACAGGAAATAGCCAAAATCAAATTACACATTAATAACTTTCCTAAAAAACAAAAAAACCACAAAACTTTCCTTTTGATTGTTAATCAGTGAAAACAATTATTATTTACCATCAAATCCTAACTTATCCACAGCAAATAACATCCTAAACATTTCTGGAAATATGAATTTCATGTGAAAAGTAACCACAACTTTAGGCTATGTGAATTCAAAGAACTGTAGATATAGTTCTCATAAGAGAAACCTGAGACCCTTTATCACCTATACGCTGATCTTTATTAAAATTCAGATGAGATTTTTAAAAATATCTGGAATGATGACTTACTAAGTCAGACTACAAGGGTGTTCAATTAAAATGTAATCTGTTTATTGTGAGTTCGGGTAGCCATCAAGGCAAAAGCCCTTGAAGAAATACTGATAATACTTGAAATCGGGTAAATTATGGAGCCACACATTAATTAAAGCCTGCAGATGAATCGTAAGATAAGACAACTTGAACACAGCATTTAGTGGGCTTATTTGCCAATGCCTTGTGGGGCTGTCCGGCTGCTAAGTATCCTCCAACGTTCTTTGTTGTTTTCATTAATGTTATAGCGATTTTTCCATTGGACGCCTGCAGTGGGACTGCCTTCTTCCCTCTACTCATCCGCAGCGTAGGGAGGGGGGCGAGGAGGCGGGTTGCAGGCCGCATAAGGGCTCCGCAGGTGCTCCCCAATACTGCCCTTTTGGGTAAACTCGCGAGTGGAGTTAGGGTCAAGGGAGACCTAGTGCAAAATGCCTATAACCAAGACGGGTGCTCTCTTATGAAATGAAACTCTGACCTGTGACATCATCTCATGGGGCCACGATTATTCCAACAAAACTTTGATGGACAAAGATACCACACCCTTCTCACCCCACCACCTGAACGTATATGGTACATCATAAAAGAGATCCTTGGGTACTTCAGGGACATACAAACATAGCCAAGGTCAAGTGGGAGTTACACACGGTTCTAGAGTGAAGAATGGAATAGTAATAACTCTGATAAATACAATAATAGCAGTAAACAAAAAATGAGGGTTTTGGGCTTCCCTGGTGGCGCAGTGGTTGAGAGTCTGCCTGCCGATGCAGGGGACACGGGTTCGTGCCCCGGTCCGGGAAGATCCCACATGCCGCGGAGCGGCTGGGCCCGTGAGCCATGGCCGCTGAGCCTGCGCGACTGGAGCCTGTGCTCCGCAACGGGGAGAGGCCACAACAGTGAGAGGCCCGCGTACCACAAAAAAAAAAAAAAAAAAAAAAAAATGAGGGTTTTGTTTCGTTTTTTCCTGCATTGAGTACCAAGCATAATTCAAATCGCTTTACATGTATTAACCAGTGTAATTCCCAAACCGCTCCATAACCTTTTATTTTTACCCTTATTTATAGATGATGAAACTGAAACACAGAGAGGTTAAGTAACTGCTCAGCATCACACAGCTAGAAATAAAAAAGAATAATCAGGACACAAATGCAAACAGGTTATCTCTGGAGCCAGCCTTCAGAGTCACTCCAACATACTGTCACTCTAATGCATTTGAACATAGTATCAAATATTACAATCAAATGTTATTTGTCTGCCCCAGGTTATTTTCATTTTATTTTTGTTATTTCTATCTGATAAAGACAAAAATTGTTTGGCCTGAAAATCTAACTTTCTCAACTAATATTTTGAAATTTTCAGTGCAAAACTTCTTAGAAAGCAGACCCATCTGGTTGTTACCATTGCTTGTAGGGCCTTGGGTGTTGGTATAAGGAGTGGATGAGGGGATAACAAGGTAAATAAAAATAAAACAAGCAGAACACAGCTAATAAGAACACTTTTAACTGTGCCTGTAGTGACAGCCTATGCACGATAGGTTTCCATGTTCTTGCAAGAGATATGGGGAAAGATTGTTGCAGATCAACAGTGGCTGTTTCAGAATGATTGGAAGTCTGGTGGACATTTTTAAATATATTTCTTTCCTTTGACTTTTGGGTTTTACAAAGGCCCTTAAGCCATACAAAGAGCCCATATATTAGCTTGGAAACCCTAGTCTAGATGGCTCAACTAGAAAATCTAGATCCAGATCCTGCAAAGTAGATCTGAGCAAATACTGGGGCTCGAATACTAGCGGCATGGCTTCTTAGGTTGGAACCACACGCCCAAACGTAAAGAAGACTCAGTACTTAATTGGCTTGGCATGATTCCTACCCTATGTTAACTGCATAAGTCCACAGATTTCATGAATACAAATGGCTCCCTAAGGGAGGAGTAAAGTCATTCCTTACCATGAGTGTTTCCTTTGTCCTATTTAGCTGAGCTCCAAATTAAGCAAACATTTGCCAATAATTTCAGCAGGACTTGTATTCAGAGAATAACGCTTGTATGGCCATATTGGTTGTCTATAGATATATATCTTTTCTCATAGGTTGGAACACCTGCCACAGAGGGTTTTCAGTGTGTTGAATGTCACCCTTCACATGTCTCTTACATGTCTAGTTTCTTATTTCTGTTGATTGTAACTGCTCATTTACAACTGACCTGACTTCAGTTGGCTGGGGTTCCCATTCATACCCTGAGGATAACTTCTACTTTTTGCTATTCATTACTTAATCCCCCTATTTTCCTATTATATAGACCCAAATATTAAATTTAGCTCCTCCTAAATTTAATACATATACAGATACTTGGCATACAGATACATTGACGTAGTAGAACTTTCACATCAGCCTTTGTATGTAAAGCAAGCTTAACAAGAGACATCTGTGATCCTAAAAATGGAACCGTCCAGTATTCCATGTTGCTGTACCTTTACTCATTTTCTCGGCTCCCCCCTCTCCTCTTTGCACTGCCTCGCCATGATTTTCCTGACCATTTCTAAAACAGAGCAAACATTTCCTTTTTTTTAAATTCACATGCTCAGGGTCTTACTTCCCATTCAAATTCAAGTATCTTACTAAATTTTTTTCCAAGGCTCCCCCCAACCCAGATGAATGTTTAATTTATTTTTTTTTTTGCTCCAATGCCCAAACATGCACACTAATCTCAGATAACATACTTGATGCAAAACGACATTAAATCACCATATGTTTTCTTAATTCCAGTTCCCATCAAGTCTGTCCTCTCTTAATCGATTCCCTTGGTGTAATGTAGCCCCCGAACACCAGCACTAGAACGGTCTTTCAAAACTGCCAGAGTGATCACTTTATTCCCTCCTTCCAGGGCTCCACCATCATCTGAAGAGCAAAGTCCAACCTCCTGGACATCAGACATGTAGGCTGATTTCTCAACAAAATCCAGTTCACAACTTACACAGTAGTAGTTCATCCTGAACTACTTGTATGTTTGTCAAAGATATTCCTGCCTTTTAGCCCATCCCTTTGTTTACCGTGGTGCCTTCCCCTGGGATTTATTCCAACCAGCTTTTTCACATAGTAACCATCCACTCTATTCATCTGAAGCTTCATACCTTGTTTGAAGGATTCAACCTCATTGCAAGTTGAATTGAATCTCTCTTTTTGTGTCCATTGAATCTTCTGTGCTTCTAAAATACAGCTAACAATGAACCTTGATACTTTTTATCTTCATGCCTCTGTTTTCTGAGCCAAATCAGAGGCATGATAATACAGCTAACAATGAACTTCTAAAATACAGCTAACAGTGAACCTTGATACTCTTTATCTTCATGCCTCTGTTTACTGAGCCACATCAGAGGCCTTTTTAAACCCTAATAACTAAAATAATATCTAGCATCTCTTAAACACTCAATAAACATTAATAAATGAATAACTAAAACTTAGCAATAATGTAAACATGCTGAAATTCAAGATTATTAATAAACATGAAAAAGTGACATCAATTTAACAACTTTCATATAAACCATATAAACATAAATCAATAGATTTTTGCTTTGCCCTAATACTGAATTTATATAACATCGTAATGCTAGTATTAGAGCATTCAGCCTAGATTTATCAAAATTGCTAGCAAATCAACACTTTGAAAACGTAAGCTTTATATATCCAAGTATTTCATTACATTGATATGTGTGGTCTAATCATTATCCAATATGTGAAATCAGAGGTATCCTGAAAAACGCAGGATATATGATTTCATTTGCGGGGAGCTAATAGCACTTCCTTTTCTGAAGGCATGACTCGGGTCTGGCGAGTAGGAGTCAGTTCTGGTTTCAGTCTACCTTGCATAAGTCAGCACCTGAAGTGGAAAATGAGGGGTTGGGAGCAGATAATTCGTAAAGCTATTTCAGTTCACATTTTGATATGGGTTGGTTTTTGTTTTTGATTCCTAATTTGGCCACAGTCTGGCCATGTCTGGGCAACTTAATCCTCTGCCTCTGTCCGAGACAGCAGGTAGCCAGCCTTCCCATCACAGACCCCCAGCAGGTGCTCTGTGATAGAGGCGGCAACTCTCTTTGTATTTGCGTACTTTCTGGCTCATTCCACGTCTGGAGTGCCCGTCATTGGTTCTGCTTATCGTCTTGTGTTGCTTCACGAGACGGTTTTAGTTTGGTGCTCTTCAAACTTTAACGTAGATGAGAATCACCTGGAGATCTTGTTACAATGCAGATTCTGCTTCTGTGGTTCTGGCGGGGGGTGTGAACCTTTCATTTCCAACGAGCTCCCACATGAAGACACTGCTGGTCCAAGACACAGATCAGTCTGTGGAGGAAGAATTTAGTTGACAAACCACGGATTATTGAGTGAGTTTGTTTGCATTTTGGACTCTGGTTTCACTACTTACTGGCAGGGGAACCTTGGATAACCTATATAAATGCTCTCAGATTCAAGGAACTTTTCCTATAAAATGGGCCATTAATACTTCATAAGGTTCATGGGAGGACATGGGATAATAAACTTTACAGTCCAGTGCCTTTCAAATGGGAGGTGGCTCTGTAATAGAAGCGCTTTCCTTGCCTCTCCCTCTCCCCTTGAACTTTCAACCTGATTCACTTATTGAAAGAGTCACTCACTTTAGCCTGCCACCAGGTGCCCCTTTTCTGGCTTTTAGTTTCATCTCTGTGGTCTATCCATTAATTAACTGATCATTCATGGCCATCTTTCACACCCACGTCTTTGCTCACAGGCAGACCCTCCTAAGACCCCAAGGACCCACAGTGGTGAAGCCTTCATCATTTTAGCACTCTGTTGGTGAAATAAAATGTTTTCCCCTAAATCTATAGTTAGCATTCCTCCAGCACATTTTGTGAAATTCATTGAAGTTGATGAAATTCAATAAGAGTCTCTATTGGACTGTTTAATTTCAATATAGTACGTGCTCAGTAAAGGTCAACACCTTCCTTCCCCACGTAAATTTCTTTCCTAATAAATTGCTATGTAATAAAGGGCTGTTTGGCTGATGTGCTTAATTACATATGTGGCTTCCCTGAATTGAGTTTGATGGAAATGTTTAATTTCAATAAAACGAGGTTTTTTAAATTATTTATATGATCCAGAATAATCAGTTTTCAGAAAGATCCGTTTTAGCTGATTTGAAAAGCTTTTTTTCAACAACTGTTTAATGTCAATTAAAAGGCGACATAGAGCACGAAATAGAAATTACCATCATCATTGTGGCATTGGGTATATAAACAATTAGATGCATTTGATCCCCAAATTAAACAAGTGGGGAAATATTAGATCAAATCTACTGCAAACCAAAATAACATGACAGGTATGATTTATACATGAAGGTTATGGGAGGTGACATATTTTTAAAATTGTCTGTTATTGATGCTATATTAAATAAAACGTGTTATTTGTGGTATTTTAATCTTTTATACATTTTATTCCAACTATTGTTTTGACATTCAGTTTTTTAATTTTTTAAAATATTTGTTGAAATATAGTAGATTTAAAACATTGTGTTATCACTGGTGAATTCTATCAAACAATTAGAGAAGAGCTAACACCCATCCTTCTCAAGCTCTTCCCAAAAATTGCAGAGGAAGACACACTCCCAAACTCATTCTACGAGGCCACCATCACCCTGATACCAAAACCAGACAAAGATACTACAAAAAAAGAAAAGTACAGACCAATATCACTGATGAATACAGATGCAAAAATCCTCAACAAAATACTAGGAAACAGAATCCAACAACACATTAAAAGAATCATACACCATGATCAAGTGGGATTTATCCCAGGGATGCAAGGATTCTTCAATATATGCAAATCAATCAATGTGATAAACCATATTAACAAATGGAAGAATAAAAACCATATGATCATCTCAATAGATGCAGAAAAAACTTTTGACAAAATTCAACACCCATTTATGATAAAAACTCTCCAGAAACTGGGCGTAGAGGGAACCTACCTCAACATAATAAAGGCCATATATGACAAACCCACAGCCAACATTGTTCTCAACGGTGAAAAACTGAAAGCATTTCCTCTAAGATCAGCAAGAAGACAAGGATGGCCACTCTTGCCACTATTATTCAACATACTTTGGAAGTCCTAGCCAGGGCAATCAGAGATAGAAAAGAAATAAAAGGAATACACGTTGGAAAAGAAGAAGTAAAACTGTTACTGTTTGCAGATGACGATACTATACATAGAGAATCCTAAAGAGACCACCAGAAAACTACTAGAGCTAATCGATGGATTTGGTAAAGTTGCAGGATACAAAATTAATGCACAGAAATCTCTTGTGTTCCTATACACTAACAACGAAAGATCAGAAAGAGAAATTAAGGAAACAATCCCATTCACCATTGCAACAAAAAGAATAAAATACCTAGGAATAAACCTACCTAAGGAGGTAAAAGACCTGTACTCAGAAACTATAAGACACTGATGAAAGAAATCAAAGATGACACAAACTGATGGAGAGATATACCATGTTCTCGGGTTGGAAGAATCAATATTGTGAAAATGACTATAGTACACAAAGCAATCTACAGATTCAATGCAATCCGTGTCAAATTACCAGTGGCATTTTTTACAGAACTAGAACGAAAAATCTTAGAATTTGTATGATCTTTCAGATCTTACAGATCTTTCTGTATTCATTCTTATTAAATGAAATGCTGTGTTTCCTTCCAGGAATTAATACTTACCTGAACTGGCCTCTGTCAAGTAACTAATCAGAGAAGAAACACATTTGTTATGTCTTTTCTTTCTCTCTGTCCAGATTCCAGAGGTGAAATGGAAACAGAGCTGGGTATATAGGTGGGTAGATAAATGTCAGTCTTAAAATAATGAGATTAATAGTGTTACATGAATAGATTCATTACCCCAAATTTACATTTTTTTATAATTATTTGGAGAAATAGATCCAATCTCAATTCCTATTCTTCTTGGAATTACATATCAGCCTTTCCAATCTCATTCTATTTCCTTCTCAAGGAGGAAAAGTCACCCAAATTCAGTGACCTAACATTCTAGATATTCTAATAGCCACATTTACACTCAGTGATCTAAATAAAAGCATTCAAATTAAAATGTATTAGCAACTACCATCCCTTAATCTGGATGTATAGGCTAAAATTTAATCACATAGAGTTAATAAACATGTCTACTTTTGTTTCCTAACTTTGCATTTCATGGAAAAATCCAAGAACCAGCACAGTGTTTTAATTTCAATTATTTTATCCAAACTTCCAGCAATGAAATGTATCAAAAATAAAATCATGCTATAATTAACACATTTTATGACCACATAAAATATGAACAAATGTGGCACACCTATATTAAATCAATATTTCGATTAGTTATATACATATGATATTTCTATTGAATTAATGCCCACATATCATTAAATTTATATTTAACCAACTAATAGTCATGAAGAAGTCAACTCAATTAAATGCCAATTGCAATATGAGTGTATAGAATAAGACAATTTTGTTGAGTGAATTAAATGTAATATAAACTCCTAACCCATTATTTTCTCTCTAAAGATTGTCTCAATCCAGATTTCTTGTAGTAAAGTCTCTACCTAGAAAACTTACCTAATAATGAATATACTTATCAAAATTCATAGTAGGCCTTACTGTAAAATATTTAGAACTATGACCACTAGCATTCTTATTCAATACACAAATCTGTAATGAAACAGTGTAGATAATTTATAATATAAATATCAATTCAATAATCCCTAGATTTTAAAAAATACTTAATTTCAGAGTAAGTAGCTTTATTACTTTTCTTTGTATTGAAACTATTTTTTAATTTCTGACTTTCCAGAACAAATTCTAGAGCCTCAAATATGTTTAAATGTAATGTTACTCAAAGCATACCTAAATACTGTTACTACACACACACACACACACACACACACACACACACACACACACACACTCTCTCTCTCTTCAAGTTGAACTTAGCCCATAATGAGCTATTGTACCTATTGTCAAAATTAAGGCAACCATCCATATTAGCATACATCTGTATAGTTCCTTACCATTTTTTAAAAATAGACAAATATTTTGAACTAAATGTCTTTTTCAGTGTCTTCTGCTCTTTTTAACAAATCTAGTTCTTAGGATTGATATAATTATTCAATTTCTCATCTACAATAGTTACTTAAAATTTCTGAATCTAGATAATGCTTTCAGTAACTGCAAAACTCAATTTCAGCATCCTTAACAAGTGTGCCCCTCTCTTTCCAGGGTTATATGCCTCTTCAGAATTCACATGGCATTTTGCATTTCTAATCCATTCATAATATAAGCTATACACTACAAACTGTAAGTTATAATTAAACTTTTTCTTCCTAGATCCAAAGACCTAAACACGAATTGTCGCCTGTAGACCTCACTTCCTTTGCAGCTCTCTCATTGCTGCTCTAAACCATTTATTCATTTCTTTATTCACAAATCTCAATACCATTGAAGTACCTTCCATGGGATCATTCTTGCCATTACCTGTGATAGTGAGCATTACCTAATGGCCTCCCAGGTACTAGTTCTTCTGAGCTATCAGCTTTAGCACAAGGGTACTCTCCTCCTTCCTTCTTCCCTGCAGCTTTGCATCCTTGGAAACCTCAACATCCACAAGGATCATCCACCAACAGGTGTCACTGGCTCATCAGTTTCTTGACCTACTTTGCTCTATCTTTTTTCTTAAATTCGCTCTAGTCATTCTACTGTATATCTTCTCATGACCACTATCTATGTCACCTTTAAATCGTGATTTGAAATGTTTGTTTTTATTAATCTGTCTCTCTTTATTTCCCGCTGACTTACTTTACTGTTACTGCCCATAACAACCTCCAATGAATGCATCAAACCCTACCTCATTTTTACTCTATCCTCACCCATTTATTGTCCCAACCTCCTTTGTATTTTCCCACTTTGCACTGTAATCACTCTCTTACAAATATCATTAACTTGCTTGTCCTTCCGGGGTTTTTTTTGTTGGCGGGGGTGGGAGGTCAGGGGGCATACTCACATGTCAAAATACCACTGCTTCAGAAGCTCCACCCACTGCACAGACTCAAGCAGCTGAACGTTGATGGAGAAAAAAATCCCACAAACTTGCTGGATGGACTCAGTTCACATTTATGATCACTGATCTCAAATAGGCTCTCAACACTCTAGGATAATGCAACTCCATTTCTCTGCTAAATGACCTTTTCTGCTTTCTGGGATGACAGTCTCACGCCTTCTCCTCAAATCTTCAACAACTCATCCCCAACCTGACTCTCAGCATGGGGATAAAATCATTGAAACCAGTCAAAATGACTTCATTTTTCTATCATCACTTTAACCAGTATTTACCCATATGCTCAAGTGTCCCACCCGTGGAGCTGAAAGAATAGTCACTGTATGAAAGCCAGCCTTAATAAGCCAGACTTAATACATAGTATCTATGTCTTTGATACTATTCATCTCTGCCTTTGTACTGTGATTTCCCTTCCTTCAGAACTAATTTCTCCTCCAGTGTCTCACCTTCCTGGCCTTATTTCCTCATCTCCTAGTTTTCCTCACCCTTCTCTGGTCAGACTTTCTGTGTCACCATTCCAGAGACTTCTCGTATAAAGTCTGCCAAACCTGAAGATCAATTTTCTCTCTTCAGGTTACATTACATCTTAGCAGTGTTAAGCATCCTCTTTTTCATAAAAGTTTCTTTTCTCAGCTTTCTTGACATTTCAGTAGTGACTACTAGTAATGCACTCCCATTTCCTTTGTTGGTATTTTTTTCTACCTTATCAGATACTGGCTAGAGAAGTGTCCTAAGGCCCCTTCCTCACCCCTCTTCCCTATATGTGCATTCCCTCCCACAGCTAACTTATCCCACGACTGCAGAGAGCATCCAAACCCTGACTTTCAAATGCACAAAAATAGCAGAGCCCTAGTGCATGACTGTCAGATTCCTATACCCAACTTTCCTACTCGCTGTCTGCACTAGGATTTGTACTCAGTTTAGACAAGACAGAGGTAATAGTTTTCCTTGTTTTGTTATTTCCTTTTGTTATTTGCACCCCTAAAAATAAAGGTAAAATAAAATAAAACCCTGATGTAAATCTGAATAGAATTCCATTAAGAGTGTGAAAGAATTTGAAAAAAAAAAACCAATATTTCTACATCAACAAAACTTGGCTTAAAACAATGGTAATTTTTTCCCTTTTATATTGACAAGCTAGTATTTTCAAACATTAGATATTAGCAGCACTTATTCCACCTCATTTGAATTGCCTATTTCAAATCACATTTACTTCAATATGTCATTCTGACAATGAAAATCATAAGGCAGTGTTACAATAAAGTATCACAAAATAATAGGGCAAATGCTTGCCAATTTAGAAACTCATAAATAAAAAGATTTATATCAATACTTTAAATTGCAATATGTACATGTGAAAATTTATAAATTCTGAGAAATAAACATATTTCAATCATTGAATCATTTACATATTAATCTAGAAAAATGCTGTCATATTGCAACTTGAATCAATTGTAATGATATTTCTGTATTTTATTATCTTTATTTTACCTCTTACCATTTGTGTGTAAATACTATATGTTTAAATATATGTAACTTTAGGTATTCCAGCTAATATATAATTAACCTTCTTTTAATTACGGAAATATAATTTTTTCTTAACAATACAGAATGAATTTTACTCAAGTGTTAAACTGTTCAACTACAATAATGGAAATGTAAATATACAGAGGCCAAAATGCCTATAATTATTGTTCCATCTATTTTGCTTGTAGCTAATATGTAACATTTGGTAGGCATTGCAGGAGAAAAATTATTTTAAGAGAATTATGTCCATATGTAAAACTCTTGAAGTTAGAGATTTTTTTCTTCTAATATCCCAAGTATTATTTAAGTGCATAAAGAATTATAAAACCTATATAGATGCTAAGAGAAAATGGTTTTGTAACTGACAAATTTCTTATTTGGTAAGATTTTTATTGTTATTATTACTGCTTAGTTTCAGCTTGTTCGAGGACAGTATTCTCCCACTTTTTTGATATTTGGGTATTTTATTAAATTCATTCAGGTGAATTTAAGGAGACTTTCTCCATATAGTACTTTTAATCCCATGTATTTTGTTTAACTGAAATACGTTGGGAAAAGATAACTGGTTTTATTAACATATTGAGTGAAAATGACCTTAGGTAAATTATTTCAAGATTTAATTTAAAGTAACAGTTCTATCTAATCTGAGAATTAACCAAAAATGACTTCACAACTGTAGCTGTGTTTCATAACCATCTCCTGTTATCACTGGTGGAATTTACAGTCTGAGATGTGTAACTGTGGGTAGGCATGCATATGTATGATCATGTGTGGAGTAATTTTTAAATGTATCAAGAAAAAAACAAGTTCAGATGCAAATGCAAGGTTCCAGAAATGCCCTCTTGCCTCTCATGATAGCAGAATCAGAAGGGACCAGCAGATGTAGTCATCAAAGAGATAGATCATCAAGTCAGCCAAAGCTCCTGATTCCTGGATCCTCTGAACTCCAGCTCAGGAAACACATTACTCAAGCCCTACCCTCTGGGAAGCCCCTGAGGGTCTCCTCAACCCAAGTTTCTATTATAAATGTAACCACAAAAATAATGAAATCATAACAACAAGTTATGAGAACTTGTTTTTTCCTATCCATGTACACCATATAAAGATTTTGGGTGATCCTGAGTGCCCTGACCACATCTAGAAGTGCTAAGAAAAAACATTCTTTCTTTCCTGCAGTATCAGACATTATGCAGAGGAAGAAAACCCCAAACCAGCCCACACACATGTGGTCTGTGACGTGCACGTAATAGAAAGAGCAATCTGGTTTTTGAGGTTAAGTTATTCTATCACACTGACATTTCACAGTGACCATCAGACTAGTCCAGGCCGAGGTTATCAATTGTAAGACTCTCTAAATACTAACGATAAAACACAGGTTTTGTTCAATCTTTTTTTTCAAATTTTAGAAATCTGGAACAATCTCAAACCCTCCCTGAACTGTCTGAACTTGAAAAGCTACAAAAGACATCAAGGAAAAATAACAATTTCATGAACAATTGTTTTTGTATGTTACATTCTGTTTGGCATTAGCACATCACTCAAATATCTGAAAAATGTCTAAGATCAGCTACTTCTATCACCTGCCCTGGGAAGGTGGCAAATAGAACTCAGAACAGAGGGTCCCTCCTGTGGGTACAGCACAGACTGGTGGCTTGTGGGCCACACAGGCTGCAGAGAGATTAACACTGGCATTTTGAGGGAGGAGGTCAGGGCCAGGGAACTCTGCTTACATAAAACTTGACCTCATATCAAATCCATCTCTCCTCTATAATCTAAACTTCAACCTGTTGAACTGAGATGCAAAAAGATGCTACATGCAACTAACCGATGGCTTAAAACCCCATTACTTCCTAACTAGTATTCTTTATATTATCCTCTTCCTAAGGTGAATTACTATCTCAAG
Organism: Delphinus delphis; assembly: GCF_949987515.2. Classification (NCBI taxonomy): domain Eukaryota; kingdom Metazoa; phylum Chordata; class Mammalia; order Artiodactyla; family Delphinidae; genus Delphinus; species Delphinus delphis. The sequence goes on from NC_082700.1 coordinate 71,101,254, forward strand.
CAAATAAGACTGCTGAAAAGGTATTAGTTTCAGGATTCCAGATAAAAACATGAGAGTAACCTTAGAAAATTCTCTAGAGTCGGAAAAAGAAAGTATAACACATTTGCATAAAAAGCAATAATGATGTATTTAAAGGTAAGCATCTTTGGGGGAATATTTGCTCAAAACTTTGAGTAAATTCCTGATAAATGTCCTGGATTTATCGTGATGGGTAAATGTATATACACACATGAATGGATCCAGGAAGTATATGAGAATTTATGCTAATATGATAGCAATCATCCTCTTATAAAATGATTAGTAGTTTTTTTTAATAGTGTTCATCTGTGACGGATACTAAACAATAGTCTTAGTTATATTTACAAAGGTGGTTTTATTGAAAAAATACTTCAGAACGTTTCACACATATTGTATACTTTATTGGTCATTTGCCTTGCTATTTCTCACACAATAATATTTTAAAACACCCTCCAATGGTAATTTTTCATGTTTCTTAGCTGATTTGTTTAGTGTCTAGTTGGCAAGAACCTGGGTTTCAAGGTGCCAAGAAAAAACACTGCATCCAATATGTTTAGAAATCAAATATTTATGATTTTGCAATCATGGTAATTTCACTCTTGCAAAAGTTTTCTCCCCTAAATTCAAATGAAACAAAGTTCCACGCGTGGTTAGAAAGAATGGCAAAGCTAGAACCAGGTCCCCTGAAACAATAGAGTCATCAGGCAACTTTATAGCCCGGTCTAATTCGATGTGTCAGACCCTAATCAGCTCTGTTTCACAGCGCTTTGCTCCATAAAAGCAGATTTGTTTAAAGACAACCTGTGTATTTCAGCATGACTGGGGCCAAAGAATAACGGCTGAAAGCTGGCAGATCTCGTGGGTTAGATGGTGGGGATAAAGTGAATCCATCATTTGCTGGAGAGGCAGAGAAAAAGTGACAGGCTCATTCATGCCTTCGAGACATTTTTAGGTCTACTGAAAATTCTAATCTGTGCACTCTAGATGAGCCCCTGCACTCCCTAATTTAGAACATGTAGCCATGTGCGGAATCTGTCCGCCTCAGATAGGGCAGGCGGGATGCTGTAGGACAGCCAGCCCTCCAAGCGGTTTTCTCCTCTAAATGCATCCTGCCTTGAACTTTACACACAACGCATAAGTTCCATTTACAGGAGGATTTCAGAGTTAATTAAACGCGGAATTTGTTTCTTTAGAAATCATGTACGCCTAGGGGTTAAGTAATAGCATTTCAGCAACTACTTTAATTTAGGATTAAGCCTACTGTACGTTTTCCAAGGGAGTTTTATTTTTATAAGGACACATCTATAGAGATGGGGAAATTTGGCTCTTCTGTTACTATAAAAGGTTTTAAAAATAGCTTTTAAAAAAGACACCACACACTAAGAGATGCTGCAAATCAGCAAATTCAAAATCATCCCTTGCGTAAAAAGCGCTGGAAACAGACAAATAAAGGAGGGTGCTGGTAAAATTGTTGCTTTGCTGATAAGGCCGTCAAATGACTTCCACCAAAGGCTGCCAGGTTTGAGTTCTCTTTGCTCTGGATTTGCTCTTTGCACGCCACAGTAATAATCCCAGAAGCATAATATTTACAAATATTTGGGTCAAAGATGACAGGTCAGATTTTTATGATCAAACTAGCAAGTCAGTGCCAATATATATCATCATTTAGTAGGAACTCCGACTAAAGTTCCTACATAGAATAGTACATATTATCATTCTTAATTTTCTTAAAGGTGGAGCCTTAACAGGGGACAAAATGTGAGCAAATGAAGAACAGAGCAATCTAGGAAGTTAGTATTTTCTTCAGTGGATTTACTTTGGAAACACCATGCAATAAAAGCTTCACAGTAAATGTAGGACTTGAGTTCATGTTCATTGATGTTTTTGAGCATCGTTTGCAAGAATGTTGCACGTTAGCAAAATGCCCGATCTATTAGGTTGTAGATTTACAAGAAGCCAGAGAATATTTTTCAAAATAAAATTTAGAAAAATACAGAAAAATAAAGTGCATTTAAAGTTTGGGAACACCCGCAACCTTTTTCTATTTCTGTTTAGTTTAAATTATTAATGAGACTTCGTGTGTTCTCAGCATACAGTGCTTCTTTCCTTTCCTGAGCTTTTGCACTGGCCATAAAGTTTGAGATGAAAATAACCGGTTACCGGTTTTAAGGTAGAAATACGATTAGGCAGCATTTGGCATTTTCTGTGGTCCACTGAGGGAGCATATGGACTCTTGGAGGTAAAAAGTTCAATTCATGAGGAAGAGCAGAGACAACGGAAGGCTAGAATGACTACAGTAAAATAAAACAGTCCCAAAGCCCCACCGAATAAGCACCCGTCCATAAATCTTGTTAATCCTCAAAATAAAGTGAGTAAGGGAGAAAAGTATGCCCTCCTTCAGACTGGCCCAGATTCTTTATTACTTAAAGTCTTGAAAAAAAGAAATGATTAGGAGAATGAAAGAGGTAATTAGATCAAGAAAAATTGAAACTTTTGTAGTTTGTAGACTATAAGCCATGGATAGTACTGTGAGGAAGTATAAATATCCTGTATTGAATGTGTCAAAGTTGATATTGGCATCTGTGCAGATCTCTGTTGGTTGTGTGAAAGATTCTCATTTTAAAGCGATGCATCTATATGACATGTGATCTCCATTGTTTGACCTGTTAAAATAATAATCATATTGTTCTAAATGTATTCCCTGTCCAAATACCTTGTCCAGAGTTTTAATTCTGGAACACTTCCTGTTTCAGTTCTTATCCATTTGGACAATAATTATATATTCCTGAGTTCTAAAAATAGACATTGGAAAAGGAAGTTAAATAAAGCAAACAAAGATCATCTAACCATGACTAAAGGCCTCAGCAAGAATTGTAATTTGGAAACTTTATCTTAATGTCTGTGGGGAATCTGCTATTAAAATAAACCTTTGGTCTTGAGAAAAATAATGCAGATATAATAATGCAAACATTTAAGATAACTTAATTAGCCCATTTTTGGATACAAGATAATGAATTTAATTGATTTGCATGATTATTGTTTGGTAATTATAAAACAACAACTTTATAAAGCTTCAAATCTATGTAGTAAAAATGATTTTTTAATGATTTTTACTTTCAAATAATTTGTTAATTATAAAACGGCATAATGATTTTCTAAAAAGACAATTCTACATACATACATAGTAAAGAAGGAAAAATAATCCTATCACAGGCTACTTATAGATCCTAACGTTTTGCTGTGTATCTTTCCGAGTTGGATTGCTGTCAGTGAACCACATAGTATAGACACAGTTATATAGACAGCGGTAAATACAAATGGGAGATTTTGCTCCTTATTTTTGAATCTGTTTTATGCTATCACATAAGATCAAATCTTGAATATTTACCATGTCAGCTAGTACCCTTTGGAAAGTCTCCATGTTATAGATACAGCACAGTCTAGTTGATCGATAAGGGTTATTGAGTATTTAGGTTATTTCCTTTATCCTCTTAATACAACAGCCCTAAGCTGTTTATTTATTTATTCTGTTTATAAAGTTGATGCATGGTAATTTTTTAATCTGTCCATTTCACAGAATCTAATACAAATGTCTTAAATAAAATTTCTCAAATTATAAGAAAAATGTATTTTCAATGTTTTAAATTACATTTTTGGACTCTTCTAAGAATAACAATCATAAATAAATATTTATATGATTTTTTAAGCATAAATTCTATTTTTATGTTTTTTCCAATTAAGAAAATTCTATTTTTATGTTTTTTCCAATTAAGATTAATATCTTTTATATAATCACTCATCATATATTACCAATATTTTTCTTTTTATATTTTTAGCAAGCTTAAAAGATTCATTTTTTGCATATGTATAATTCCAAATGTATAAAATTAAATGTAACATTCTGTTATAGTTTATGCCTTTGTGTGAGTGCTTACAAAATCTCTTTAAGTTATGGAAATATCTACCTATATTTTTTGTTCTCTTTGTTTTGAATATTATCTCATATTATCTATATGTAATATGTTTGAACACATGGTAGGGTAGAAGAACTAATTTTATTTTATTTTTTTAGTAAACAGTTACCCTGGAACTATTATTAAATAATGTCTCTCTTCCATTGATTTCAGAGTGTCATCTTTATCATGTATGTACTAAAAACTAGACACTAAAGTCTATTTCTGTTCTTTGGCTCTGTTTGATTAAATTCTGTCTTTCCAACTCAAGAGGACACCGTTTCAATCACATGGCTATTTAAAATGTATTTTAATTTTTAGCACAGCAAGTTCTCTCGTTATAATTTAATTAAATTAAAAGAAATTGACAAATTTTCTCCCAGTATTGCTTCCCAAACCATTTCATCATACTTCTGTTACGTAGCCCAAAGTAATATCGTTATTTACATTTATATTTTACTTAGGGATAAGTTGCATTTAAAAATATTTTTATGTTTATTCATACAACTTTAGAAAAATTGTCTCTCTCTCTCTAGAGATAGATACATACATACATACATACTTACATAGATACATAGATGCATACGTAGATGCATAGATAGATAGAGATATACATACATACCAAGTTAATTTTTAGATGATGTGCATTTTTATGGTAGGTGTAAATGAAGGCTTTGACTCCATATGCTTCTTAGTTACTATTGCTAGATTTTGGAAATTTTGGAATTTGATTTCTATGATTCTTAATATATATTAATTGTATTCCCTTGGCTTATCTATGTAGTAAATTAAATCTGCAAAGATAATTTTTTCACAGGCTTTTATATCAGTTAAAGAAAATCTACAATCAAAACAGAGTTTTCACTAAACTCTAATCACATCACTTTTCAAAGTGCCGGAGAAACAGCACTAAAACACCACATCCGCATCATAGAGTATATGGTCTTATTTTATACCATATTTATTCCTATGTTTGATAGTTCTGATTTAGTCTTTTATTCTTTAAAAAATCTATTAAATATTATTTTAGAGGATGAATTTTATTGTTTATAGTTTTTATTTTTTCAGTTATCTATATCAATATGAGTCTTATTCTTTATTAATTTATTTTTCTGTTGTTGGGATGTTGTAGGCCTTTTCATTCTTACTTACTGATTTTACGCCTAGTTTATTTTAATTCTGTCCAGATGACTTTACTGTATGTAGATCGAGATCTTTCTGGGGGGGCTTCAAGATTGTGTTAAATATTATGCTTTGAATTTTAATTTTTTTTCCATAACTGTCTATCTATCTATATTTATATCTTGTATTAATAGATATAAATTGATTTTATATAACTATATCAAGATATATAGAGAGATATTGGTAGATACAGATACTGATACTGGTACAGATACAGATACAGATATAGAATAAATAGATCAGAAGCAACCTGAATCTGTTTTGACGTCTTTCCTCGGACAATGCAATTAATTCCTCTCCTCCACTCCCTCCTTTTATTTATTTTTGGGGCCAGTGGCTTGAGGTCAACTTGTTAAAATAAGAAGTTAACAAGGTGTTGAATGAAGGGCCTCCAGCCTGTCCTCCCCAGGTTCCCCTGGTGTCATGTGAGCAGGCTTCTGTCGCGCTAAAGCCTTGGAGGCCGCCCTTCGGTCCCAGAACCCTGGTAAAGGATGGCGTGACTTTAAGGGTCAGACATGTGAGCCTCTGGATGCAGCCAAGTGAGAAATCGGCTCCAGTGGATGACCTTGGACAGACAAACTGAGTAATCTCCTTCCAAACTGGTCTGGGAATTTGTGCTAATGAATTCTTCCAAGTTTGAAGGAGGAGAGAATGGGTGCTTAAAAGGTAAGGGGCACCTTCATTCCTGTCCTGCCCCTAGGTTCTTCAGAAAGCAGAAACTAACACAGCATTGTAAAACAACTATACCCCAATAAAAATTTTTTAAAAAAAAGAAGGGAAGGGGCAGAAACAAACAAAACCCCCCTGAAACCCCCAGGCATCAGATATTTCCAGTTGTGGACAAATGCTCTATTTCTGGATAACAAGTTTGATTAATTTAAACATGGTTAGATGAATTTAAGGTTGGAGTTGAGATTCCTGTCTTCCAGAGCAACATAGAGGAAAGCAGTGATCCCAGGAGCTGTACCATCTCTCATCAGGATTAGCATGGGTGTACCAACTCACATTCCCACCAGCAGTGCAAGAGTGTTCCCTTTTCTCCACACCCTCTCCAGCATTTATTTTTTGTAGGTTTTTTGATGATGGCCATTCTGACTGGTGTGAGATGATATCTCATTGTAGTTTTGATTTGCATTTCTCTAATGATTAATGATGTTGAGCATTCTTTCATGTGTTTGTTGGCAGTCTGTATATCTTCTTTGGAGAAATGTCTATTTAGGTCTTCTGCCCATTTTTGGATTGGGTTGTTTGTTTTTTTGTTACTGAGCTGCATGAGCAGCTTGTAAATTTTGGAGATTAATCCTTTGTCAGTTGTTTCATTTGCAAATATTTTCTCCCATTCTGAGGGTTGTCTTTTGGTCTTGTTTATGGTTTCCTTTGCTGTGCAAAAGCTTTGAAGTTTCATTAGGTCCCATTTGTTTATTTTCGTTTTTATTTCCATTTCTCTAGGAGGTGGGTCAAAAAGGATCTTGCTGTGATTTATGTCATAGAGTTGTGGAGAACAGTATAGAGGTTCCTTAAAAAACTACAAATAGAACTACCATATGACCCAGCAATCCCACTACTGGGCAAATACCCTGAGAAAACCATAATTCAAAAAGAGTCATGTACCAAAATGTTCACTGCAGCTCTATTGACAATAGCCAGAAGATGGAAACAACCTAAGTGTCCATCATCGGATGAATGGATAAAGAAGATGTGGCACATATATACAATGGAATATTACTCAGCCATAAAAAGAAACAAAATTGAGTTATTTGTAGTGAGGTGGATGGACCTAGAGTCTGTCATACAGAGTGAAGTAAGTCAGAAAGAGAAAGACAAATACCGTATGCTAACACATGTATATGGAATCTAAGGAAAAAAATGTCATGAAGAACCTAGGGGTAAGACAGGAATAAAGACACAGACCTACTAGAGAATGGACTTGAGGATATGGGGAGGGGGAAGGGTAAGCTGTGACAAAGTGAGAGAGTGGCATGGACATATATACACTACCAAACGTAGAATAGATAGCTAGTGGGAAGCAGTCGCATAGCACAGGGAGATAAGCTCGGTGCTTTGTGACCACCTAGAGAGGTGGGATAGGGAGGGTGGGAGGCAGGGAGATGCAAGAGGGAAGATATATGGGAACGTATGTATATGTATAACTGACTCACTTTGTTAAAAAGCAGAAACTGGGCTTCCCTGGTGGCGCAGTGGTTGAGAGTCCGCCTGCCGATGCAGGGGACAAGGGTTCGTGCCCCGGTCCGGGAAGATCCCATATGCCGTGGAGCGGCTGGGCCCGTGAGCCGTGGCCGCAGAGCCTGCCCGTCCGGAGCCTGTGCTCCGCAACGGGAGAGGCCACAGCAGTGAGAGGCCCGCGTAGCGCAAAATAAATAAGTAAAATAAAAACCAACTACTGGAATATGGCATATTTATCTGAAACTGGAGTGAATGTCTTCTTTGTGCAGGAGTGCAGGGTACAGAGAAAGCATGCATCCCTGACAGCATTCCTTAGCAGAGCTCTGGAAGCCAGAATTCTAAACACAGCTGGGTTATGATGTTGTCCTTTAGGGGAAAAAAAAGGCTCATCTTTATTTTGAATGTGTTGTGCTTCTATAAATAACAAGTTGAACTAAACATTGTTTCCGCTTCACTTTACAAAACCTAACTGGTGGATTTGTTTTTTGGTGCTTCATTACTGTAGGCTAATTAAGTGGTTAAGGACACGAAAAGTTCACTCCCAGCCTGCAGTTCTTTAAGCATTTATTTCCTTGTCAGTATTATTATGTCAGCAAGTATATGGGGGGGTGGGGTGGTAAGAGGCGCTCTGGAAACTGTTCACCCAATTAAAATAAAATACTGCAAAAATTATATAAATGAGGATATGAAGGTGTTATCAATGAATCCCAATATTCTGGCTTTAAAAATTAAAGGGTTTTTTTCATAAAATAATCCAGTAATACATACATAAATATGTATGGCCGAGTTTGTCACATTTTCCACAGGGAGAGTTAAAGCAGTGTAATGCCTTATCTTTGAATATGCTTTGATCTGGTGGAACCAACAGGCTAGGCTATCGAGAGAGGAAACACAGACATCTACGGCTGGCTGCCTCTTACATGAGTAGTTGTAAGTAGCATATTAAGTGAGTTGACTCCAAAGAACGGATTGTGTTTTGTAAGCATTTGGTAAACAGAATTGGCGAAACCCATTAAAAAATAGTAATCCCTGAGAACTGGAGTGATGTATGTGTCCACTCAAGAGGAATGTGGTGTCAGCCCTGTGGTTCTGGAACATCGTGACCTGTTTTCTAGGAAGCATAACTTTAGGATCAGCCTATGATTTATAAAATCATCCCCCAGGTGAAGGTTTAAGATGGATAAAACAGGACCGTTTGATGTTAATGAAATGTTTAATGGGAAGCCAGCCTAATGATGTGTTTCTCTTTGAGTGTTCTTGTGCCTTCATTCATATTTTCTAAAGAAAGCAGAACAATGTGGGAAGTACATTAATCATGTTACTACTCTGGTTGGAATAACTTATTTAACAGTATCATAGTTTCCTGGAAGATTTACTAAGGTTCTTCAATTACTTAAGTCTTGTAGAATAATTTTCATAGTGACAAGAGCTGATGAGAAAAAAATACATGAATGAAGTCATTAGCCTAGAATGTTTCAGAAGCACCTGGATGAATAAAATGTTTTAATTCCTCAGTTTATCAGGAAATAATGTTTTCTATGTATCAACTTTTCAAAAAACCTTTATTTTACTTCATCTTTTTCAATATTGTGGATAAATGGCAAATATTTACTAATGAAGAAATGAAGTAAATATTTTGACATCAGTTTGCTTGCTTGTGGAATAAATGTCCTACTCCAATTTTCTGAGAGGTCAGACACCGGTCAAAATTGCATGAATCTTTTTCATAAGGACCTCTGTACTTCCTCTTAGTATTTTCCATTTCCTCCCAATATTCTAAGCATTACTTGTGTGTACCTGCTTGCAGAAGCCTTTAGGTCAATCCAGTGAAGTATTTTCTTATACAACTTACATTGAACAAAGCGCTTAAAAGTCTAAATAATGGAATTGCAGGCTCTGTGGTAGATATAAAAAGATATTGTTTTCACTCAAATCCGACAAGCCATTGATTATTAAATGTACTTAAACGTACCACTGTTTTATGTACCACTCAGACAGAAAATAAAATTATAAACTATAATGCATGCTTAGGAATAATTTACACAGCATATATATTCATCACACTAGCCTTTGGAAACTTGGAAATATCTTTAATATATTTCAAGGAAGATGTCATCTTTTTTCTTTTTTATTGTTTGCAGGTGATGGGCAATCATTTTGCACATAACTCACTTGCAAAATGGAACACATGGTGATCTACCTGTGGGTTTTTCCCATTCTTAGGTACAATAAAGCACTTTATTTTTGCTTTGCAAGAAAATCAATGGAATTGCAGTCATTCCTCCAATGGCTAACATTTGCTGGCAGAGATTGAAAGATGCCATCAATTCCTAGATGATGTGTCTTGAACTTAGAGTTGATATACTGGGGGAAATGTGCTTCTAGAATAGCTGAAATGTAGTACTTGGGGAAGGATTCCATTCCTAAAGCCATTTAATTTGTTTGCTCAGAAGAATGAACTGTCTGCCACTGTTATCCATCTATGGTTATCAATCCTAGAACTTCAGTGGCATTAGTAGTGTATTTATTAAGAGATGGACCATGTAGAGGTATACTATGAAATATAGCCTATGTTTTCGTTAACTATTCTCTGTATTAAAATTCAACAATTAGTTATTAATATCCTTAATTTACCTTAATCATTAAAGTATATATTTATAAATAAACAAATATTTATTCTTGGAAATATTACAAACTAGTTGACAGAGAATGCAAGCATATATGAAATGAAGTTAAAATCATTTCAAAATGGAGCTTTAAAAATTAGATAATTTTGTACACCCTGATGTACACATATTACACCAAGATGTTTATTGACACATTATATGTTTAAATTTGTAATGCAATTTTCAGAACAGTTAATAGTTTCCTCCTTGATATTTTGCTAAAATTTTGAACATGCTCCTAGCAGGTAAAAAATGGCCCAGGGTCTTATCTGAATAATTAAATGTATGGGAGTGGTTACTTGAGAGTAGCATATTTTTTCACTTTATTTATTGAAAACTATTAAAACTATAGGCATACATTTCCTGTGTTATGAAGCGCTGAATTTAAGAAAATATCTGTATGCAGCTAGATGGTACAGAAACAAATACCTAGATAGTTATTTATATTTACACACTAATGTGCAGCAGCTTTCAAATTTTTTACTTTATCACTTCAAAATTTAAAGAAATAACATTTTATTATTTTTCTCATTTTAAAATATTCTTCTGATAAAAATCTTCATTACACATGACATCTTTAGAGTTTCAATTTCTCTTTTTAATATTAAAATGCAAACATATTCAAACCTATGGCTATGTGACCTAAGAGTCTCTTTTTGAAATGCTGAAAGGAAAAATATACAGGCTTTTGGGTTTGACAGAACTAGGGAGAAAATATTTGCAAATGATGTGACTGACAAGGGGTTAATATCCAAAATATACTAACAGCTCATACAACTCAATATCAAAAACAAACAACCCAATCAAAAAATGGGCAGAAGAGTTAAGTAGACATTTTTCCAAAGAAAACAAACAGATGACCAAAAAAAAAGGACATGAAAAGATGTTCAACATCGCTAATTATTAGAGAAATGTAATTCAAAACTATAGTAAGGTATCACCTCAAGCCAGTCAGAATGGCCATCATCAAAAAGTCTACAAATAATACATTCTGGAGGGAGTGCAGAGAGAAGGGAACCCTTGTACACTGTTGGTAAGAAGGTAAATTGGTGCAGCTTCTATCGAAAACAGTATGGAGTTTCTCAAAAACTAAAATTAGAGCTACCATATGATCTAGCAATCCCACTCTTGGATATATATCTGGAAAAAATGAAAACTTTAATTCAAAAAGATACATGCACCACAATATTTCATATAGAGGCCTAGAGAATATTATACTTAGTGAAGTAAATCAGACAGAGAAATACAGGTATTTTATGATATCACTTATATGTGAAATCTAAGAAATAATGCAAATGAATCTATGTACAAAACAGAAACAGACTCACAGACAGAAAAACAAGCTTACATTACCAAAGGGGAGAGAGGGAGGGAAAATTAGGAATACGGGATTAACAGATACAAACTACTATACATAAAATAGATAAGCAAGAAGGATTTACTATATGGCACAGGGAAATTTATTCAATACCTTGTAATAACCTACGATGGAATATAATCTGAAAAAATATATAATGGAATCACTTTGCTGTACACCTGAAATTAACACAATATTGTAAATCAACTGTACTTCAATAAAAAAATGTAGAGTAAAAAAAAAAAAACAAAACACTAGGTCCCAATTCCAGCACTGACCCTGACCACATACATTTCCCATTCTGTAAAATGGGGCAATAAGACATGATTATTGTGAAATTTGCCTGGGCTGTTACATACAGATCATGGTGCATGGTTTATAAGAGATAATCAACTATTTAACCCTCCTTAACCACAGTTATATACAATAAAGGGAAAACAATATGAAAATACTTATTAAAATATGAATAGCCATAACATTTATACAAATTAACATCTTGAATACAAATATCTGATGCCCAGAACGTTTTGTAAACTGAAAAGAAATTGAAGAAGAAGGAAAAAGAGTAGAAAAGGAAGACAAGGAGCAGTAAGGAGAGATTGAAAAAAAGAGGATGGGAGGAAGGAAGGATGGAGGGAGGAGAGAGGGGAGGAGGCAGGAAGGAAGGAAGGAAGGAAGGAAGGAAGGAAGAAAGGATGGAAGGAAGGAAGGAGGAAGGAAGGAAGGAGGAAGGAAGGATGGAAGGAAGGAAGGGAGGAAGGAAGGAAGGAAGAAGGAAGGAAGGAGGAAGGAAGGGAGGAAGGAAGGAAGGATGGAAGGAAGGAAGGAGGAAGGAAGGAAGGAAGGAAGGGAGGAAGGAAGGAAGGATGGAAGGAAGGAAGGAGGAAGGAAGGAAGGAGGAAGGAAGGGAGGAAGGAAGGAAGGGAGGAAGGAAGGAGGAAGGAACTAGTCTTCTTTCATTAAGTAAAATAGTTGATGTAGTATCAATCAGTGTTTAGGATTTTTATTCCATTTTTATTTATCAGTTTGCTACATTAAGTATAATTGTCAATCTTAACATCATTCATAAACGAAAGGCTATTGTTATTTTATAACTATTAAAGTTATGAAATGCCTACTACATTTCATTTCCTGAGCTATGCTTGTGGACAGTGTCTTATTCAAATATGAAGCAAACCCAATGAGTTTGGCTTAATTATTTTTATTTTACTGATGAGATGACAGAAGTTGCGATTTACTGACCAAACTAAAGTTACTTGAAAACACAAACTTACTTGTTAATGTAGACCTGAACCCATATTATAAACCATAACATTTCCTTTCAAAAATATGCAAGATACAGGTTATTTCTCAGGAGCCAAGAACCAAAAACAAAAACAGAAAGTAAAACCATACTAGTTGTTAATAAATTCCCTTGAGGAAACATTGTGGAATAAGAAATACAGTGCATGAGCACCTCTATTAATGCTACCAAGTCCAAGCTCATACTGCTTCTCACACGACAGGTCAATAAAGCAGGAGGCAAGGTGTAGGGGCAAGGACTAGGGACTTTATTTGGAAAGCCGGGAGACCAAGAAGATGGCGTACTAGCGTCCTAAAGAACCATCTTGTCAAGGTCTGGATGCTAATTTCTTTTACAGAACAAAGAGGATATAATGTAAAAGGACCATAAATTGTTGCCAGTATTTCCTGGTTTTGGCCAGTCTCTGGACAGGATATGTTAATTCCTTTTCTCCTGCAGCCATTCACAGGTGGGCTGGGTCAGGATGTTTCCTGTGAGCTGAACAAAGGTATTTAATATTCAGGTATGGGAGGCAGGGTTCTAGGATATGGGCCACTATGTACCCTTGAAGTTATAGGCAACATCCCTTTAGTGATTAACTTGTAGCAAAAGCAGTAGAATACAAAGGTTAAAGTAAAAGAAACAGATCCAATATGGAGTCAGATTTGTTCTTTCCTATTACATTAATGGAGAATCCGAGACACCTGGGCTGTCCATTTGCTAGCTGGGTATAATCTTTGGCAAATTCCTTAATATCTTGAACTTAAAATTTTTCTTGTGCATAAAATGGAAATAATAACACCAAATCATAAATTTTATAAGGAGATTAAATGAGATAATGTGTACAGTATGTAGTCCAACTGCAAGTAAAATTGTTTTTGATTGTGATCACCAAAAGGATAACTGTTTTGATTATATAATCATTTGAAAATGTTTCTCATAACATTGTTATGTCCACAAAGAGATCACAGAACCATACTTTATTTTTTCAACTCTGGAAAACTCTAAGCAGTAAGAGAGACTATAAAGAAATGAAAAATGTCTTCAGTGGCATATTGTTATTGAACACTTTAATTTTTTATAAATGTTACTTAATAAAATATACACAATTATGATGTTTCAAGAGAGATTATAAAATGGCTTGTCACAAGGAACTATTTAATATATGAGTCATGAACAAGGTGTGCAAACTTACCAAGGAAGTCATTCAAATAAGGTTAAATGGCCTGAATCCTGAAAACGTATACATAATATGACATCTTTGGATAAAGAGCCAACTTTAGTGTGAATTTGCTTTAACTTTGGAGGAGCAACATATAGTCTGATTTCTCCTAAAACTGAGAGCACAGAATGGCTGCAACAGAAAAAAAGGATTCAAATATTACTTGATCATTTGTCAACAGAGAATGTGAAACTTTATTCTAAGAGTTTGAATTAAACACAGTGTGAAAATGTGAACACTATTTTGGGGGGTGGGGGACTTGGTGAACAAGGGAGAGGCAGGATGAAAATGGTGCTTAGCCTTTTGTCCTAATAGGTAGGTTACACATTTGAGAAAAGCAGAAGTGAGAGCAGTTGTTTTCATGCATGTTCTTACATCACAGTGAGTTAGGCTAGAGACTAGAAATAAAGGGAAAAAAGTTGATCCTGCAAAAGACTACATATCAGCATCAAAGGAAAAAATGAGATTAAAACGTAACTCAGCTGGCCCGTTAGAAGGATGTTAATACCGTCAATAGTACTTTAGTGTGATGTACATTTTTAATTTAGGAGGAGTGGAGAGTTATAAAGATTCCCTTTCATCTTAAATATCCGTTTTCAGCAGTGATCAAAGAGAAGGTTGATATTTCTTGGTCAGTCACACATATACTCACATTTATATTTGTGACACAAAACACACTGCTGACACCTCCCCTAAAATACACCCAAATGTGCACACTGTCTGTATATGTATATATTAATGACATAAATACTGTGTTATTTAGGCCCTGACTTAACCTATATAAGGAATGCAAATCTAAGGAAATGCCTCATAATGCATCATAAAATTCTATGATCTTATATTAAAAGCCCTTATTAAAAACTTATAAAAACCTATATTCAATATATTCAATAAGAATATGTTGAACCTATATGAACCTATATTCAATAAGAAACCTATACTAAAACTTTAAACTTTTCCTCCTACCAACTATCTTAGAGTTAGGTTTTATTTTTATTTCTAAAACCCAATTATTTATATATATATATATGTGTGTGTACACAGGCATATATGTGTAGAAATATATGCATACATATACATATATTATATATATATATATAGAGAGAGAGAGAGAGTGACAGAGAGACAAAAAGACAGATTTTCAATTGCATATGTGAAATTGCTTTAAGATCCTCATATAGTATCAACTCAAACATTTACTCTGTTAGAGTTAAATAAAATTAGAAATTGTCCTTGTGCTACGTAGATGTAATAGAAATCAGATCATATTATAATGATTATGTTATTCAGGAGGCAAGAAGATGTGACTAAAAGAATCTAACAAACTTACAAAAATCGTATAATCAGAGGGACATATGGACAAGACCTAGATCTTCTGGTTTTCAGCTTGGGTATCTTTCTTTCTGCTTTGTAAGAGGCAAAAATATTAATCTATTTGTATGAGTCTTCCAAAAATGAAGGTATTGATAGTATATCCTGTGGCTTATTGTGTCATTGAAACATAAAAATAAGATATTGCTGTGTGACTTTTGAAATCGAAAACCTTTTAAAAAGTGTTTCGTTTTATATTATGCTTACCAAAATTTTTAAAAATACATTTTTTTCAAAAATCAACTTAAACTCCATATTTTCTTGAAAACTTAAAATACTGTGTAATGAATTTGAGCTTTTATATTAAAGAAACTACTTGTTTTATTTCACTTTGCCAAGATTTATAAGAACTGGTATTTATTACCATGAGGTTCAAAGTATATACCTTTATAACAAGTTGTATATCTTAGGTATTATAGGGTATTTACTTATCTCTCTCTTATTCTAGGCTATGAGATGTGATATATCTGCTCATTAAGATTACAATCTATTTGGAGCAAAAAAATAGGCACGTAAGACAAGATAAGAATCATTACAAAGTTTTTGTACATCAAAATAGCAGAACTGTCAATACACTGTATGCCTAAGTATTGAGGGTGTAATATTTATTGCTATCTTATAGGTTTGATGTCAGAAAATATGTACAATTGAAAATATGTTCAGAATATAAACTCATGTGATTTTATTGCCATTTTACTTGGAATAATTTTATCTTCTGCTTATTGAACATTTTCTCAGAAGAAATGACGGTCTGAATGAAGATGTCTAGTTCTCCTTGATCATATAGATTCTGCTTTGGAAATTTTGAGAAAAATCAACTGAACACGTTGTGTTTCTTTCAAAAATTAGGTTGGCAGAAATAAGTGAAACAAAATACCTGAGCATCTCTGCATTATTTCTCTGCTAAAGTGTGAAAGCACATGCACTGCAATTCCTCATCTGTATCAGCTTCACGGATGCCATATTGAGTTGGGTTTCATCTGTCATATTGTGTCATGTCAAGTTGCATGGTGCCTTATAATGGATGCTGACACGGGGTAGCAAGCTGCCCTCACACCTATGAAAACACATTCAGAATGAAAGCAGATGGTAAATTGTTTGCTGCACTAACTATTGTGGCAGGTAAAATATTCTGCCCCAATCGTGGAAAAGGATATCATATTGCTAAACCTTACAGTCTGAACTGCATACATGTCCTGATATAAAGGATAAATGTTATTTGACCTAATAGATGCTTTCTTTTGAGTCATGGGATAAAAGAGAAATCAGGCTAAAAAATGTTTTCTTAATATTGCACTGAATATTAAACTAGAAATTATAATGCCACCATGCTCCACGCTATCATGATTAATTTAAAATTTTTTTTTCAGAAACACTATCACTAGAGCATTTGTGGTTATATGCAGGAACACTGAAGCTAAAATGATTTAATAGTCAATTCTTGTTTTGAAGAAAGTGATAGTAACCATTTTTTTTTTTGGCCACTGATCACTTCAGCTTCCTAAACTGTGGCAATGTGTTGCCGATGCAGATGTCAGCAAAAGTTTCAGGGCTGCTAAGCATCCTAATGGGACACAGAGCGAACAACTGCTTCTAAGTAAGGCCAAGTGTAGCTAAACTCTTCCTGTATTACCTTAAATTTCAGGCCAGGTCAGTGAACACTGAAAATAAAACCTAATTATTCTCAGTTGAAGAGTTCAGTATCACCATTATGATCTGACCTATTTCAGAAGCTCTTGAAGTTTTTTTGCTACAACGAGTAGCAGGTCATCTAAACTATTTTGAAACATTCAGCTGCTGTGAGCTACATCATAGCTATGATTAGAAGCCTGATATTTTATATTATGAAATAAATTAATTATGAGAACAGAGAATTTATAATTTGGTAAATCTCTAATTGTAGGTTTAAAGGTATTCTGTTACAATCAATATAATATTTCAAGAGAAATACAATTAAATAGATCAATTAACCTAATGAATGAAAATGAACACGTCACTAATTTCTTAGTTTATATAGACTTTTAAGATGTTGTTATTTCATATAAATGTTTATTTCATACTAGGCCTCATGAGAATATGTGTTTATTTTGGTTTTAATTTAAAAAGTCGTTATATGAAAAATTAGTTTTATTACATAGGTCGGTTGATCAGTTCAAAATTTAAACCATAAAAATAAATGAACTGATGCAGTACGTTCAAAAACTCGTTCTCCTGGATGCTTGACTGAAATATCTCAATATTATCTTTTTTTATAACAAAATACATCCATATTCAAGCGGTTTTGTTTTTCTATGTGAAAGTGTCCTGTAAAATGAGGGAAGAAGAAGGTGATATGTTAATGTCTTTTAGGAATACAGTAATTAAATTGAATATATATATATATATACACACACATATATACACAACACACTTATCTCAGGCACTAGTCTGTCTAGTATGAGATTGCAGAGGTCCAGGTTGCATAATATTAGATTATTTTCCTGGTTTGAACTTTAGCTGTAAAAGAACATTCATTCTCAGTATATCGTTTAGGTTATTTTTTTTTTTAGTTTTTTGGCCACGCCTGTGCAGCATGTGGGATCTTAGTTCCCTGACCAGGGATCGAACCCCTGCCCCCTGCATTGGGAGTGCAGAGCCCTAACCACTGGATGGCCAGGGAATTCCCAGTTTGGGTTATTTTAATTGTCTCTGTCCCTGTGTATATCCTATAAATGCTTCATAAAAAGAGCAAGGAGTACTAAACTAACTACATAAATATATGATTAGATAAATGATAGAGAGGTAAATAGATAGATAATCTGCTATTCTTGCTACAGAACTGCCAGTGCTATGCTCACCCTAGTTATCACCTTTCAACCATGATTTCTGTCTTTACTGCTTCTTTAATAACAAACTCAGCCTTCTCTCAGTCTTCATCCTCTAGATCTCCCCTCGACATCTGAACCCCTTAACCAACTCCTTTCCCATTGAAATTCTCTTCTATCTCCTTGGGTGCCACTCAAATATCTCTCTTAATTAACAATCTATCTTCAGGATACCTGATTGATAATTACAACCGCCTAATGGGTAATGTTGGTTCAACTAATCATTCATTTATTCATTCAACAAACATTATTCTTTCCTAGCTACAGGGGCTATTGGACTAGAAAACCAAATGCAATACAGTATCTACCCTGTATTGAGGGAAACACCGGTGAAAACATTGAATTCAACTCTGTTATGAGAAAAATATATAGGGGATGTATTCAGAACATGTAAAATTAATTTGTGATTTGATCTTGAGGGTGGGGATGCTTGGGAGAAAGAAAAAAATTTAAAACTTCAGAGTAAGAGTAAGTGACTGTTAGTGTGAATCCTGATAAATAAGGGTTCAGCCTACCTGAGGTGAGTACTTTTCTTGTAGAAGAAGCAACTTTGCAAAAGGAGATATGAAATAAACAACAAGGCAGAACATTTAGGTATGGCTAAAGGAAGTCATGAAGGTAGGCCGTTGATGCTCACAGAGAGATGAGAGTGCAGTCATATTTAGAGACTGTTAGCACATACGCTGGACTTTGAGAACAATGGAAAGATTAATAATGTTTTTTTTTTCTGGGAAGTATGATGACCAGGTATTCATCTATAAAATGGTTATTCTTCAGAGCAGCCAGTATGTCCTGTAGACACCCTATCTGTCCAAAGCATGATATTTACTTTCTAACTTTGTTTCTTGTAATTTCTTTCAGCATATTTCTCTCTGGCTGTCTCCACAATGGAAACCCCAGTAGTCTTGGAGTTTAGCCACTACTTCTCCCCCATCTACATTGCTTACCATAGTTAAGTCAGTTCTACCTCAAAATGTCTCTTTAATCTATGCCTTCCTCTCTAGCCCCAGTGAAATTTTCCTATCTCAGCCTCTCAAAAATCCCTTACCCAGAAGATTGTACTATTTTTTTTTAATTCACTCATGTCTTAATCCCTTCTAATTTATCACCTACCTTGTCACCAAGGTTGCTGTTTTAAATTAATTTTATCAGGACAGCTCCCTGTTGGCTCATTACTGGACAAAATCCAAACTCATCAGCATGGAGTCAAAATTTGTTTTCTCTCTGACCCCAACATTCCAGTTCTTGAACCACAGTGTTGGCCTTGCTGCAAAACGTTCTGTGATACAAGCAGGTAGAAATGGGATTTGGCACTTTATTTGTGCCTGATATATAAAAAAAATCTATGCAAGTCTATGGTATTTGCTATTATAATTATGGAAATCCACAGATGTTGAAACCCAGAGAGTAAATTAAATGGAGATTCAAACACAAAGCTAAGGTTAATGAACTGGAAAATAGATTCAGAACACATCTACGGGACTGAGGTTTGTGAAACACATAAAGACACAGGATGCATATACAAAAGTTAGGAATCCCAGAAGAATGTAATGTATGGAGCAATGGCTAGCACTAGAATATGGCAATGAGGCAACTGTTTGGAATCCTTTGCCCACAAGCAATTTTGATAGCTGAGTCCTGAAACAGGTTAAATTCCATTTAAGCTACCCTATCACTATCTTATTGTCTTCCCCCTTTTCATGGGCAACCCATATTTAAGACTAAGTTTATTTAGTTGAGGTTGGTGAGAAACAGCCTACTCCCCCATAAATAGTACAGTGATACTTCTTCAGCATATTATCCTGATTAGCAATGAAAAGAGAAACCCTTGATTTACACACAAGGAGAAGTCAAACAGGTTATATCCTCAAGATGTAATGACAATTTCACTTGTCTTAATTTTTATCTGTTGCCAGCTTATCCAATTTGAATTTCCACTCACCTGTGTCCAGTGAAGTCTTGCTTTACCAGCTCAAGCAAGAGCTGAGTGGCAGCTTTTCCCCAGCAGATGTAAGAGTCTTTAATAGAGAGCAAATACATTAAGTCTCAGACCTTCCAATCTGAGTCTTCTCAACCACAACTAAGCGCTTGGCACTGGGTTGCTCTCTATCCTGGGTAAATATGGTTGGTTTTGGAACAAAATCTTACTTAGCTGTTTCCAAGTTCTGGTCAGCAAACCAGTCTTCCTCCATAATGAGATTTTATTGGGCCATGTCAAAACGTAAGAAACAAGGTTAATGCAGTAAAATTTTCCTAAAGCCAAATTTATTCATTATTAAGGATTTTAAATTGAGTTGAGGTTATTTCTTTCCTAATTTTTGGTATTGAAATACTGTTCCTTTCGTGAAATGACTTGAGGAAAAGTTCTACTTTGGATGGTAAAATCTAGTTTTGTTTTGACTTTTTATACCCTTATTAGAAAAAAAAATGACAACCCAATTACAATTCTCCTATATATATTTTGAATTTTACTGTTCTGTGAAATCCAAATATATATGAATTCTTCCAGTATACGTTAACAATGACCCTGACCCTATTATTTTAGAGAAGCATTTTAACATTAACCCTAGCCTGCAGAGGACAGCAGTCTCTGAACTTGGGTATCTTTCTCACCACAGTATTCTTTCTGGCCTTGATGAATGGTACATTCTCTTTGTGGCTCTAGGGAACATAATCCTCGAGTGGGTCCTCTGGCATCACGTAATATATCTGTTCCATCATGTCCCCCTCTGTCAGCCTCTGTCTACCTTCCACTACCATCTGTTACAACAACTCAGCTTTGTATATCTTACTAAGCATTGGCCCCCACTTTCACCAAGTTTCTAATAGCCATGCTACCAGTGTGTCAGGCTCATCCTTAGGGCCTTTGTCAGGTTGTAAAATCCTGTGTCCTAAGAAACTGCCACCAGGTCAATGAATTGTTACTTTTCGAGTCTTCAGTTTCAGACCTCTTAAGCATACTCAAAATTTAACCCCAATGATTCTCCTGCAAGTACACGCTCACTAGTTCTTGTAGCTCCTTTTGTTGTATAATTTTATTCCTCTTTTATCAGTCCCAGCATGCCCCTAGCCAGATTATACTTGCTGGGGTTAAATCATGGTTATCAGTTTGTGGGCTCCTGGGGTGGGGTTCCGTTCCCTTGTACGTTATCTTTCATCACAGGGGAAGGATTTGCTAAGGAGAGGTGGGCCACTTCTGTAGGCCATGACAGCTCAGGGGATCTGCAGAGACAACCCACTGGGGCATCCATCCAGATGGCCTACTCCATGTTTCCAGTTCTCAGGTTTTTCTAAGCAGGGTCCTAAACTTAGTCCAAAGACTGGCTTTGACTGAATATTTAAATATCTCTTGGAGATCTATGAATTTTAGGTTCTAAGTCTGCTATTCATCTTCCCACCCCCCCCCCCCCCCCCCGTCTCACTAAAAGAGATAAGGGTCTCTTAATGAATTTCCAAAGAGGACTTCTAGTTTTCAAGGTCACCCTTTAAGTACTTGGTAATGGCACTCAGTTTCTCATTGTCTCTCTCTAGAGAGACCACATTCAGTCTTTTGGATGGAATGTTTGTGTCTTTCCCCTCGCTCAAATTCACTTGTTGAAGCCCTAATATTTGAAGGTAGGGTCTATGAGATGATGGAGGTTAAATGAGGTCATAAGGATGACACCCTAATCCAGTAGGGCTGGTACTCTTCTAAGAAGAGGAAGGGATACCAGAGCTCTCTCTAACTCTGTCATGTGATGACACAGCAAGAAGGAGGTCATTTGCGAACCAGGAAGGAAGTTTTCATCAGGAACAATATCAGCTGGCACCTTGATCTTGGACTTCCCAGCTTCCAGAGCTGTGAGACAGAAATTTCTGTGCAAGTCACCCAGTCCATGGTGTTCTGTTGTGACAGCCTGAGCTGACTAAGATAGGAGGTTACCACACTTTTTCAATACCCAGTCAACTCCTTGGGTACATCGTTTCTTGCATAGATTTCAAATGCCTAAATCACCTGTTTCTCTCCACCAAAATGTTTCCCAGGTCACTATAAGTGAAATATTCATTAGTAAGGCTGCCATCGTATGCCAGCAACTATCTCTTCCCGGACATCCCTCAACATGTGGTCCTCTTTGCTTACCAAGTGACCAGCTGACAGGTGTGCCACATCTTACCTCCTGTTTTATTACTCTTGATTTCACACATGTTTGTGTTCTCTGAGAACACACCAAGAAGGGATTAGACATTCGAAGGAAGTGTGAGTGACTCATTGTCACGGCCTTCATAGAGCTTATGTGCCACTTTCCTAATACTACAGGAAGATCATGGAGGGTAGGAATTTTTTTTTTTTTTACATCTTTATTGGAGTATGATTGCTTTACAATGGTGTGTTAGTTTCTGCTTTATAACAAAGTGAATCAGTTATACATATACATATGTTCCCATATCTCTTCCCTCTTGCATCTCCCTCCCTCCCACCCTCCCTATCCCACCACTCCAGGCGGTCACAAAGCACCGAGCTGATCTCCCTGTGCTATGCGGCTGCTTCCCACTAGCTATCTACCTTACGTTTGGTAGTGTATATATGTCCATGCCTCTCTCTCGCTTTGTCACAGCTTACCCTTCTGCCTCCCCATATCCTCAAGTCCATTCTCTAGTAGGTCTGTGTCTTTATTCCTGTCTAACCCCTAGGATCTTCATGACATTTTTTTTCTTAGATTCCATATATATGTGTTAGCATACGGTATTTGTCTTTCTCTTTCTGACTTACTTCACTCTGTATGACAGACTCTAGGTCTATCCACCTCATTACAAATAGCTCAATTTCGTTTCTTTTTATGGCAGAGTAATATTCCATTGTATATATGTGCCACATCTTTATCCATTCATCCGATGATGTACACTTAGGTTGTTTCCATCTCCGGGCTATTGTAAATAGAGCTGCAATGAATATTTTGGTACATGACTCTTTTTGAATTATGGTTTTCTCAGGGTATATGCCCAGTAGTGGGATTGCTGGGTCATATGGTAGTTCTATTTGTAGTTTTTTAAGGAACCTCCATACTGTTCTCCACAGTGGCTGTATCAATTTACATTCCCACCAGCAGTGCAAGAGTGTTCCCTTTTCTCCACACCCTCTCCAGCATTTATTGTTTCTAGATTTTTTGATGATGGCCATTCTGACCGGTGTGAGATGATATCTCATTGTAGTTTTGATTTGCATTTCTCTAATGATTAATGATGTTGAGCATTCTTTCATGTGTTTGTTGGCAGTCTGTATATCTTCTTTGAAGAAATGTCTGTTTAGGTCTTCTGCCCATTTTTGGATTGGGTTGTTGTTTTTTTGTTTTTGAGCTGCATGAGCTGCTTATAAATTTTGGAGATTAATCCTTTGTCAGTTGCTTCATTTGCAAATATTTTCTCCCATTCTGAGGGTTGTCTTTTGGTCTTGTTTATGGTTTCCTTTGCTGTGCAAAAGCTTTGAAGTTTCATTAGGTCCCATTTGTTTATTTTTGGAGGGTAGGAATTATGTCTAATATTCATCTTGGATTATCAATGCCACAGAGGGGCTCCAAATGAGTGAATAAAATTGTATGCTGGATTGAATTGCCATACATTGAAAATGCCCTCATTTGTTTGGACACTCCACGGACTACTTCAGAGGTCAGTAGCACTAAGGAATATAAAGAGGGCTACAGATATTGATCAAGAAACTCCAGTTATCTTCCTAAGTAACATGGTCTAAAATCAATGTCATGTTATCTCTACTATTTTTCCCAGATCAAATACTCTATAGCTCTCCTATATTTTCTTAAACTCACCAAACATCATTATAAGGTAATGCTTTGTGATCTCGTTTTCCTTATAATATTTTGTCTCCACTTCCCCCATTTTGTTTGCTGAATGAAAATAAATTGGTGTCATTCTGTTCAACTAATAATGGCCTTGGGGGAAGGGTGGGCAGATTAGAGAAGTGGGTGTCATCCAAGCCCTAAATATTTAGCTGAATTGGATATTTCATAAGGGTAATTGGCCACTTAGAGAAATAGAAGAGATATCAGGATCAATATCTGACACCTTGAAGCAAGGAGTCACCAGAGAGTATAATAAATTATTTCTTTTAAATCTAAAAATTTTAAATGATTAAAATTTATTTAGAGAAAATGGGAAGAAACTCACTTTGTATTGATACGTATTACTTCTAATTTATTTTTTAATCATTATATTATTTTCTATCGCTACTTATTTATGAATTATTACATTATATACTATATTTTAATTCCAAATAAAACCAGATTTCTTTACACTAACAAAAGTAGACAATGATAAAAAAAAATTGGTAAGTCTTTCTCCATTTTACCTAATTGTAATTCTGTTCAGTTTGTTTTACTTTTTCTTTTTTTTCCTAAAATGGACAAATTGTTATGAGATCTTTGAAGGATTTAAAGTTTAAATTAAATATAACTTATTCTGGGAAATAGCATTAGGCGCTGCATTCCTCTGTTACAGAATTTTCAACCACTGAGACTGCATTATGTAAATGGAAAAGTATTCCATAAATATAGATGTGTATATATGAGAGTGCTTGTTTGGGACTGATTTATATTACACCGATGTATTTGGTATAATGTTTCAGGCCTCCTTACAAATTGACTGCCTGCTCTTATATCTCTTGATGTGATGCTCTATTATCTTGGTTGTGGAGAAAGAGGGAGAAGAAGCTTTCATTGGGAGTAGGAGAGGGTATTATAAAATGTTGTAAAGGAATAGAGGTTTTTGTCTTCTCTTTCTTATAAAATATAAAATGTCACTTTTTGAAACTAAGACAAGGAAAAAATTAAAGAAAACCTCCATGACCTAGCTTCCAGGATGTGGCAGGCAGAGTGAGATTAATAAAATATTTTTAAGATACTTTTAGCAAAAGCCACAAAACAAGAGAGGGTAGCCGTTATTGAAAATTAGACTTTGGAAAAGTCCCACAAGAACTGACACGCCAGAAGTTTAGAGACAGAAAATTAGCTTGCTGAATTTTCAAAGTCCAAAATAAATACTAATAGTTTGGTTTAATTGCATAAAGAAGTTCAAAGGAGAGAACTTTTTACATTGGATTTCATATGGACAAGTTACAGTGGTCTCAGTGTATAAGAAAGGAGTACTAGGAGGTAGAATAATTCTGTTATATATAAGGTTTTAATGTCATGAAATCCAATAATGAATGCATTTCAGATGACTTTCATTGATTTATTTTTTAATCCCCTAATTTGTGTTCATTTGCTCGACTGAAATTTTAGTCTTATGCTCCTAATTTCACAGCCGAAATTTAACTCCATCTTTGTCACTTATGTGACTGAAACACTAGAGGTCATCAGAAATGACATCCTCCAACTTACTGCAGTTTCAAAAGTTCCCAGGATCCGTATTCGTCTTTGCTACTTCCTGCCGATCTCAGAGTAAGAGATGCTCCTCTTTCTGTCCATAGAAAAACCCTTAATCTATGCTCTTGATCTGGTGCCCTCTCCCCTTCTCTCATTAACTAAAGAGGGAAGGAAGGAAGGAAGGAAGGGAGGAAGGAAGGAAAGAAAAAAATCCATTCTTCTTTGGATATTTTCCCAGAGAAAATATGCTTCCTCCCTTTCATTCTCAGTTCACCTGCTTAATGGATGATGCTAGAATGACCCTCTCTACTTTATCATTCCTTATTTCATCCACAGTCAACTAAAATCTTGCCCACAGCAAAGGTCACCAGTGATTGCCCACTGATGCTTGCCCAAATTAAAAACTAAATCCAACCAATATTCTTAAGCATTATTTTTCTGGATTCCATGAAACATTTTGACAATATTGACTGTGCACGAACACATAGGACCTTATTGTCAAATCAGACTAATAGGATCAGGTATTTTCCTGATAATGTTTAGTATTACCAGTAATATCAATGCTTAGTTGAAGTAGAGAGGAGTCTGGGACTTCAAGGGCAGCTCCTAGGGGTCCTGTCTTCCTGCATCAGTCATGCACCTCTGATTCAGAGTAATAGATGAGGTCTCTAATGAGGTCCGTGGTCACCTAGCAGAGTGGGATTATTTAAATTATAAATATCTCCATTTTATAACCAGTTAAGTGTTGTGCAGCTTACGTCACATTCTCTAGGCTGCTCTTCCTCCTAGATACTGGATCCAATTGCCTATAGGTTATCTTAGCCATCAACAACCTGCTAAGGGTATCTCAGAGATGAGGTCTTCCTCAGGGCAGATATCAGAGGACCAGGTGACAAAGAGAGTAGACCAGGCCACCTGCCCATCTGCATCCTTTTCTTTCTCCCGAGTTGAATCTCTGATGAAAGGAATGACTAGGTTACAAGCCAACTTTAACATTTCCCTCCCATCCCTTCACTTTCCTTTGTCTCTTCCTTTGCTTCCATAGCATCGTTCTCTCAGAGTTCTCCTTCTAACCTCTGGATACATCTCCAATGTCCTTTATTGAAACTTTTCCTTTACCTTTCCTCAAATGTCAATCCATAGCATCTGTTCATTCTTTTCTGTGCTTTTCTCTTCTCACTCAACATTCTCTTCATATATGACTTTTACTTTGTCTTATGTTTTTAATTATTACCCTATATTGTGACTCAAAATACATTTTTAAAAACTAGATCCCACATGTACGCTACAACTAAAAGTTCACATGCCCCAACTAAGGAACCTGCGAGTTGCAACTAAGACCTGGCACAACCAAATAAATAAATAAAATAAATATTAAAAAATAAACAAGTAAAACATAAAAACAGAGAGTCATGAGCAGGAAGATGTCAAGACTTCAAAAGTCTGGGCTCTGGAACTTCTTACAGGTCTGCGTATTTTGAAAGTTTGGAGTAAGCAACAGGGAGTTATGAGGCGGAAATGTTACCAAGGTACCTCGTGACCAGGGAGAAAAACAGGAAAGATCGGTCTAGGTGACCACTCTATAATTAATCTAGTAGTTAGGGTTCAAAGTAAGAATCCTTTAGGTCTTCAAACAAAAGAAACTCAAAATCCAATGAATTAAACAAAATGGAAGTTTACTACTCTCTCAGGTTTATTCCCAAACTGTTCAGGAGGGCGGGATTTCTCTGCCATTCTCAATATAATGGCTTTCACCTCTGGGTCCATGTTAGCAACTCCAGTTTTGCCATTTTCTAGTTAACAGGAATAAGAAAAAAAGATGAAGGGAAGGCAACTTTCTTTTTAAGAATATAAACAAAGAGTGCACAAATTACCTTTACTCACATGACATCTCAACAAATTAAATCACTTATTTTTAATGAAAGGAAATAATCAACCCGGAAATACAAACGCATTTGCTCAGACACAATTATAGACCCAGGTGTATGGGCCACTCAAACAATACGTGTGTCCTTGACAAGCTTGCCTTTCATATCTCACCCTGAGAAAACCTACCCAGAGAACACAGACTGAACACACTACATCTCCAAACCCATAAGCAGACTTGGTTCCAGGCTTACTCTTTATTGGCATGGGTTTGGTTCTGTTCTGATCACCAAGTAGATCACTGCATAACAATAATGCCTAACACACTGACCATCCCATATGCATTTCTTCTTGAAATTTATCTGGGCATGACCCATATATGACATGTACATGCATCTAGACATCTTGTATAAACCATGATTGTTGTTTTAGAGATGTTGAAATTGACAGGTAATCAGATATTTGAGACAATTTACAAGAATTGTATAAACTTATGACCACTTGTTTACATAATACATTTCCATCCGTCTTGTATAAATTGCTGTGTAAAAAATTAACAAAACTTAGTAGCTTAAAGCAACAAACATTTATTTTCTCGTTTCTGTGGGAGAGGAGTTGGGCATATGCTCAGGGTCTCACAGGCTGTAATCTAAACGTAGGTTAGGTGGCATTTGTGTTTGGGAGCCTGTCTGGTGAAGAATCAGCTTTTAAGCGTATTCAGGTGGTTGGCAGAATTTATATCCTGAGGTTATATGACCAAAGTCCCCCCCTCCTTTTTTTTTTTGCCAGCTGTTGGTTAACAACTGAACTCCGCTCATAGAAGCTGCCCATGTGTCCTTTCAAAACATGGTGGCTTCTCCAAGTCCAGCAGGAGAGTCTCTCTTTCTCAAGACCGCTAAGACAAAGTGTTACATATAATATATTCTGTGAGTAATTATTCCATCACCTTTGCCATATAAGATAAGGAAGAAAGTAACTACTCCATTACCTTTCCATACTCTATTGGCTAGGATCAAGGTTCTACCCACACTCAAGGGGAGCAGTTTATACAAGAGTGTGGGATGCAGGTCATCTTAGAATTCTGCCTAGTGTAAATCTTAAAATTTTACTTCATAAGATTTAGTATAGTGATAAAGTACATAAAACTGATTGTAATAATATTATGAGCTTGTGGGCATGTGACAAAATCAGTCTTCCAAGGGAATCTGGTTATACATTCTGATACCTGTACTGAATCATATGTGTGTACATATATGTATGTCTGGCATACATATGTGTGTATACTTATATACACTCTTCTTGTCCCCAAACTATATGGTTTTCATTGTTTTAGTATGCTTCATTATTCACATATGTTACATAGAATATCCAGATATGGCATAAAATAAATGTAAATGATTAATCATTTTTGTAAGTGGAAATTAATATCAATCCAAGAACAACTGGGAACCAAGTACTCCTATCTCCTTTTTCATATTTTTCTTTCATTTCTCAGTACTTCGAGAAATTCCTTGGTCTACTGATATAAAATTTCTATGCAAAAAGCAATAAATAAATACATGAGTGAAACTTGAAGCAGAAATAAGCATACAATGTCCAAAGAGAAAACTTAGAAACAAAGCAAAATAGTACAATTAATTCTCCTGAAGGGATATTTCATCTCTGCCTGCCTCTGTCATGTTCAGATGGTACCTGGACCAGTGTGAGTGCAGCATCCTATAATATCAGTGAGAGGATCTGTCTGTGCCTGGTACACAGCAGGGTGGAGGTGATGTCAACCCTGGGCTGGGAACTGGCTACCTAATCCTTACCCTTTTTGGCTAGTCTATAGGTAGACATTACGCTCTGACTCTTGGTTATATTCTAGACTCACTCAAAGACATATGGATGGACAAGGACACAGGTGTGTCATGGGCAAAACTATTTCGAGGACGTGCTGGGGTTCTGATCATAATCTCTCCTGTGGCAGAAATGGCAGATATTTTAAAAAATACACTTAGACAGGGAATATAGCCAGTATTTTCTAATAATTCCAATGGAGTGTAGCCTTTAAAATTAGATTAAAAATTTAAAGAATACACTTACAGATGTTCTCTTGAGGCTTGAGAAGAAAGGGTGTGTGTGTCTGTGTGTCCTTCGCTTTCTATTTTTTAATAGAAACTTCAAGATACTAAGCATACAAAATTTCTGGATAGAGAAAGATATCATAGGAAGTTTGCAAAGTAGTACTGGTTTCTGGCACCTTTCCTTCTTGTCATCAGGTGGAATGTTATAGCCTTGTGCTACAAAGCTTCGGGAAAAAATGGTGATGGTTCATCAAAGTCATCTCTTACCAGCAGAAGAAAACATTCCACATGACTGATACTATCTGGCCTCAAAGAACACTTTATTAGTCCTTACCGCCTTTTGCAATTGACTTTTTTTTTCTTTACGATACGCGGGCCTCTCACTGCTGTGGCCTCTCCCGTTGCGGAGCACAGACTCCGGACGCGCAGGCTCAGCGGCCATGGCTCACGGGCCCAGCCGCCCCACGGCATGTGGGATCTTCCCGGACTGGGGCACGAACCCGCGTCCCCTGCATCGGCAGGCGGACTCTCAACCACTGCGCCACAAGGGAAGCCCTGCAATTGACTTTTTAATGAACCAATCCACATAAGTTTGTGTACATTTTCCCTTGATTTCCTTAACTTTTAAGAATTTATTTTAAAATATGTATCAATTGTATAGGTATGTCATAGGGAAAGGGAAAGGAATAATGAAACCAATGAGAGGAAGAGCAGTAAAAGGAGGAGAGAAGACAGGAAGGAAGGCAGAGAAGGAAAGAAGAGTGAACAGTAAGAGGGGAATTCTTAGGAAGAGACACATTAGGGGGAGAGACATTGTTTGACTTTTCAGATTAACCCAGGACTTGAATTCAGGTTGGAATGTTTATGCACGTGCATACAAATGAATTTTAGTCGTTGACACTTCTGACATTTGTCCTTTAATACATCATTATTTGCAGTATTCTCTGAGGGCAGTTGAGTTTCTTTTCTAGCCTCATCATCTTTTTCAAAATTACTCTTAAATACAGTCTGTCCTCACTGACTCAATTTCTGGTCTATCGTCTATGCTTTGAAATTTGACTCCTGCCCACAGCACGCTACTAAAACTGCCTTTTCTCATTTGGCCCCCTACTTGTTGGGTGCAATGGCTTTTTCGGTTTCTTTTTCTTTCTTTTTTTTTTCAGTCTATCCTTTGTTAAAGATCTCTGGGTGGGAAGGGGATGCAAGAGGGAGGAGATGTTGGGATATATGTCATCTATTTTGTAAACTATATTGTAAAGCTCTGTTCCTTGGGTTTCCTCAGAAGCGTTCTGGTCATATTTAGGACTTTATCACTGTTTCTTTCAGACTAGTTCCTGAGTGACTCCCTTTAGCTGCTTCAGGAATTCACAAGGTGGTGTCCTAATTTTCCACTATTTCCTCCTGACCCATCATCTCTCAATCATCCCATCTGTTTATACCTTTCAATCAACCACTTTTATGCTAGAGACTGGCAAGTCTCTGTTTCCAAGCTTAAGCAGCTTATTTGAGCTTCTGAATCATGTACTTGACCACCTGTTGAATACAGCCCTTGCTGTTCCACGAACATCTCAAGTTCCATATGTCAAAACCCAAATCCATCCTTTTCTTGTATAAACCTGCTCATCGTTTTTTCTCTGTCTGATACCTCCATTTAGCATTTGTCACCTTACCCCCTACCTCCAGGCAATTTCTAAATTTTGTGTTACTTCCTAAGGTTTAACAAATTGGCCCTTATTCTCTATCCTTGCTAATGACAGCTGTAGCACCCACATTCTCTTATCATCTTATTTCTGTGCTACTGTTATAAAGTACTGAACAGCCACTGCATCCATTGACAAGTCTCTTGAGTCAACCATTTGCACATATACTCAAGATTTATGTAAAATATAAAACTCACCCCATTAACTACTTGTAGAACGCTGTCACAGCTTCTTATGACCAGGAGAACACAGTCTAAGCTTCGTAAAATGGCATCTGGTATCTGGGACTATCTCCCTTTCCAGAATTACTTCTAGGCACTTTTTTCCTTCTGAATTTAAGCTGTAATGATCCCAATCTGTTTACGGTTCCCTTTATCACAAAATGTGGTTTCCATGTGCAGACCTTCTTCTCGGGAATTCTCCTTTTCTGGAATCCCAATTTTTCCTTTTAAAATCAATTCCTAGGGTTTTCCCTGAGTGCTGGAGACTGGGGTGAATGTCCCTTCTCTGTGCTACCATCAACCCATTCTTGCTATTAAAAGGTTGTATTATAGTTGTGTACCTGTGCCTGCCACAGACTGAAAGATTGGAAATATGAAGAGCAGGAAAGTATTGCTCATCCCGTTACCACAGGAAAAATGGGAGGGGGGCAAGCTTTAAGGAATCAACAAGTTGTAATTAAGTAATTCTTAATTAAGTAATCAACTTTCCTTAAAACCAACAAATAATTGAGATCTCAGGGCAATCAAATATCCCTAAATCTTGAGAGTCACACTCCTGCAGGGAGAAGCAAGACCTGAGCATTTGCTTATCTGGGAGAGACACCCCTGAACACCATAAAAGCTGGTAAGATTCAGCTAGAAAGTTACAGTGCACTGTAGAAGGCCAACTATGGGCTAGAGAGAGAGGATGAAACCCTTGAGGGCCGCAGACCTAGGGAGATTGGCACCCTATTGTAGATTTTACACCAGATGCTCAAAGGGAAGATCAGGGAGAATTCTGAAAGCTCACGCTTTGTAGTGCCTGGGGTTGGGGAACAGCTGCTTCTGCCTAAATCTGCCCAGACATATTTTACCTGTCTGCCCTATGGGGAAAAAAAAGACTTAAATAAAATATAAGAATAAGAAAAATTGCAGCCTAAGGGCATAAATGGATTGTCACATCACTCAAGTTGATTCTGTTAAAAAATGGAGAAGGAAAACCTTGAGGATGCATTCCAGATATTTGTATGTAAGAGAAAACATGGTCTCGAAAAAGCAAAAGAATTGAAATCTAAAGACTGAAACTGCAATTTGCGTATAATTAGTTGTATAATTTTTCGAGTTATTGCATCATAAATGGAACACGCATTGATTATGAACCTATGTTAAATGGGTAGGTGGTTGAACATATTGCATTACTTTGAATATTGAGATCATAAAAGAAGAATTTGTTTTCCCCTGGGAACTATCTCTTCCAGAAGTGACTGGGACCAAGACAGTATTTCAAAATCACAGTGTGTCTTTACTTCCTTTCACTCTTCATTTAGCATAAGAAAGCATTTTCCTGAATGTAGTGGGAAGTTGCTACATGGTGTCCAAGGAAGTGAACATCTAGGCAATTGCTCCAACATTGGCAATCTTACCTCAAATATATTCTTATTTGCACAGTCTAAATGATAGTCCATAGCTGACAACAACTAAAATTAGGAGAGCAGAAAGGAGTAACAAACTACACATCTCTATTAGGATGGTCAAGTAGCAGGGTGGCTTTGGAACTAGTTATTTCTGGTCTCCAAATGTGACTCTGCTTTGATTAATCCTGTGACTCTTTCAAAAGTAATTAATTTCCTTGAAATTTAATCTCCGCAATTGTAAGAAGGGAAATAATACCTACACAGAGAGTTACTGTGAGGTTTAGTGTCTTGAAGTATGCCAGTCTTCCGTTTAACGTAAGTATTCCATAAGGACACCTGCTACTGCTACTACTACTGGTCCTACTACTACTATATTTTAAAATAAATACCACTGACTTTATGTTTGTATGCTTTATTTGATTGAATGGATTTTTATATTGGATGTCTATAAATATATAATAAGGGTTTGATATAAGTGCTACTGTTTTATTTTAATTTTCTGTGATCTTTAAATTAGAAGAGGAAATACATTTGTTTTGACTAGGAGAGCCTTGTCCTAGGTGAAATAGTTCATAGTTTATCAAATGCTAATGCTAAAAACCCATTAAGAGTTTTTTCAAAGAATAACTGTCTAGACTTGAAAACTACAGATGCAAGAGTTGATGTGCTTATAATGGACTCTCAGTATACGACATTTCATCAGGCATTCAATGAGCTAAATTTAGAGCAGCAGCTAGTGTAATGGTACTATGGAGTCAAATAAAATCTGTGCTATCATGGCAACCTGCAACATTCAAAGACGTTTGCAGTGTTAATGCATTTGATTTATTAATCTTTACCACTCAGCATCTTACTAGGTTTTAAATGGTCAATATTTAGCATCACATTTCTGGAGAGAAACTGAATCCCTGTCATATACTAAATTTAAGATAAAAGGCTTATACTTGTTGACTAGAACTGACCCAGTTTGGATTCGTTATGGACGAAGAAAATGCAGTACAGAGACCATTTTCTCTGTCATTGAATTCACTTGAGATGGAGACATTTTTAGATGTGTTTGTGTCTGTAAAATTCAGCCACATAAATATGGTCTGGTAAGAACTAGATAATACATGGGACAGAAAGACTGTACATTCCAAAGTCTCACCTTACACACACACACACACACACACACACACACACACACACCCCTCAAGTAATTACAGATGGTTGTGCAAAAACTAACAGGAGGTATCTGAGTAAAATCAGCATGCAACTGAGAATCTTACATTCCGAATTTTCCTCCTGAACTTATAGGACTTGCCTTTCACCCCTTCCCTATCCTCCCATTCCACAATTTGTATAATAGGCACCAGAACAAAAAATCACAATGCCTCTGAGGAAACTCCCTTAGTTCTGAGAAACAAGACTTGCAAATGAAAAGATCTGTATTATAATCAATTTGATATTTGACATCATCTGTCTGTGTTGTATTTTATGTATACATAAAACTAATTACTGTATTTAAGAGCTCAGACTTTGTCCTCAGAGGATCTTTAGGTAAACCACTGTCAGAACCAATATTTTTAACCTAGATGTTGAATAAATGAGTAAAAAGAAAACGTCTTATTTAAGAAAATTGTTAATCTACAGTCTTTTTATCCCTTCTCGACTGTAGATAAAGCTGGTTTAATTGGACATGTGAAGAAGTAAACATCAATGTCTTTTAAATTTCAAACTTTTTCATTATTACTATATTTGTTAGAGTCATCTGTGATTGGTGATCTTTGACGTTACTATTGTAGTTGTTTTGGTGGGGTCACGTGCCAACTGAGTGCATCTAAGACAGCGAACTTAGTCAGTAAATGTGTGTGTTGTGATTGCTCCACCAACCTGCCTTTCCCCATTTCCATCTTTCTTCTTGGGCCTCCCTATTTCCTGAAACACAGCAATATTGAAATTAAGCCAATTAATAACCCTAAAATGACCTCCAAGTGTTCAAGTGAAAGGAGGAGCCACCTGATGTGCAAACTTTATTGCTGTCTTCTTTTAAGAAATTGCTACAGTCACCCCAAGCTTCAGCAGCCCTGACTAGTCAGCAGCCATCAGCAAAGAGGCAAGACCCTCCACCAGCTAAAGATTACAATGCACTGAAGGCTCAGATGATGAGAAGCAGTAAAGTATTTTTAAATTAAGGTATATACATTTTTTTAGACATAATGCTATCACACATGTAATAGTCTACAGTATAATATAAACAGAACTTTTTTATGCCCTGGGAAAGCAAAAAATGCACATGACTCATTTTATTGTGACAGTCTGGAACCAAGCTTTATTGCCAAGCTTTATTGCTTTATTGTCACGGTCTGGAACCAAGCTCAAAATATCTTCAAAACACGCCTCTGCCAATCCTGCTCTTCTGCAAGATTTGAATCCCAATCCACCTATTTCGCCTCGTGTACCATTACCAGCTAGGCTTCGGAGGCAAGAATGGTCATTATTGGCAGTACAGCCACAGCACAATTATTGGACTAATAAAACATGATAGTAGTTTTAGGTATTAATCCTGTAAACCAAGAATATAAATAAACTGTATGGACTATTTGAACCTAGGGATGTTTTCTAAGCATGGACTTTTTGACAGGACCAAATATCAAGGACATTTGGACATGGATCAAATGTCTCAAAGGATGTTTGAACAGGACCAAATTCAACTAATCATTATGGCTATATAGTACTTCCATATATCCTATCTCATTGAATTCTGGATATTTTAATTAGCTTTGTTTGCCTAAAGGTCATGACACATGAAGTTACTGTTGTTCCCTTTGGGTCAAACAGAGTTTTGTTAATGATGTATTTACGTGTAGTAGATCTTGTATTTTCCAAGACAATGAATGAGTCAATAATACCAACACAAATCACAATAGAAACATATTCATCTTCTGTTGAATGTCTTATGTTAACTCTTTCATTTTTGCGTATTAGTAAATGCTTTTTTAATATCAGTACTGAAACCTTTCATATTATCTGTATGTCAGTTGACCTCAGTCAATAGTCTCCTTTTAGGCTCAAATTGTCTCAAATTTGGCCTGTGGCAGGTTCTCGTAGATTGGCTCTTTTGTCAGTTTAATATGTACCATTAATCTTTGAAAGCTGACAAGTTTTCTGACTAAAGATGTTTCACATTTAGTTTGCATATTCCTGCCCAAGACATGAAACTAGCTATTTCTCCAAGGAACTCTTCTTCCTTTTGGTGAAAAATTGTATTAGAGACCGGAATTTTGTTGCAAGAATAACATTGTGTAAGTGGCATTTCTTCTGTGCATTTCAGTGGATGAGGTTAGGCTATATATTTACTCTTGAATTATAAATCTTAAATCTATATTAATGACTTTAATCCAGATTTAACATGACAGTGATCCCACTTAAATTCTTGATTCAATCATTACATTTTTTTACTATTATATAAAACGTCTAGATTCCTCAAAATAAATATATGTTGCATCACAACATACTGACATATTATCAACACACAATACAATTATTGAGTAAAGCCAACTTATTTTAGACTACATCCATCTAAGGGTATGCTGTAGAGTTAAATGGCAAAATTTAGATTATAAAATGGTATCATTCTCATATAGTAAGCCAGATGATATAGATACGACGATGAATAGATAGAAAAAAGACAGATAGATAAGAGATAGATGATAGATGATTGATTGATAGACTAGATAGATAGATGATAGATACATAGATAGATAAATGATAGATAGGCAGAGAGAAGTAGAGGAATATATAGAAAATATGCCCAGATACACACTGTAGTGGGATTATGATCACAATTAAATCTTTTTGCTAATCTGCATTCTTACTTACTTTTTAGAGCTAACAGATATTGCCTTTCACACATGTAGGGATAGAATTTCTGGTGATGTCTCCATTTTGAAAATACTAAATTATTAACCATACTAAACAATCTTTGAGCAATATTGTCTTCCTTAACTACTTAAAATATCTGTTTTCTCTTTAATAAACTTTAATCCTATTCCTCTTTTCAATTTAAAAAATCTTGGAAAAATATTTAAATTATTCAGAACACTCTCCGTGCTAATTTTCTACACTTTAGTGACTTAGTCAAATAAGCATCTGAAATTTAACAGCATAAGACTTCATAAGAGAAACCAAAGTTTAAGGCCCAAAGAAAAATAACAAACCATTGATCACAGGTTATTTTTATTTTATTTCTTTTTGGTACGCGGGCCTCTCACCATTGTGGCCTCTTCCGTTGCGGAGCACAGGCTCCGGACGCGCAGGCTCAGCGGCCATGGCTCACGGGCCCAGCCCTTCCGCGGCATGTGGGATCTTCCCGGACTGGGGCACGAACCCTCGTCCCCGGCAATGGCAGGTGGACTCTCAACCACTGCACCACCAGGGAAGCCCCACAGGTTATTTTTTAAATCCTATTTCTTGTTTGAAAATACAAAGCTCCTTTTTCTTCCCCACGTTCCATCATGCAGTGTTTGCTTCTAATGGGCCTTTGTAAACTTCCTGCTGAGCGTTTTAGAAAAGATTAGATGACAAATTCACCGAAGCTGAATTGAAAAAGATACGTACGCCACATCTGAGATTTTAAACTATTTGTTTTCTTTTTCGACTCACATCGTTCTTGATTGTTGCTTTTAGATGGGATTAAAATTATAGCAGTTGAAAGTCAGTGCTACTGAAATAAATATAAAATATTATCCACTATATGAATCTAAGAAGTTGCCCCAATTTCCATAGTAATTTTACGAAGTTCAAATATGAAACACAAAGTAATATATTAGAAAGAGGAAAAATAGGTTCTAATTCTTGAAAATAATTTGCATGTGTCTGTAATTCAAATGATCAAAACTGCATACACACTAGAACAACCACTAAAAGGAAGCTATAAACAATATAGAATTAGTGAAAGAAGGGCAAATCTAATTTTATGGCATTATAAGCAAAATATTAGGATTACTTTGGCCAGAAGGATGGGCATCGGCTTGCAGAAAGAGTTTAAAAGAATTCTTTTTCTTTTTCTATGTGATATTTTCGTATACATGTTAAGACTGAATTTGAACGGTGTTAGAAATGGCTAATGCCATTGAAATACCACATCTGACAGCATCATCTGTACTATTATGAGCCTTCCTAGATAGAAAGATAGAATGGTATCGAAAGAATATAAGGAGAATTTTCATGCCATATGTTATTTCTGTAAGCTAAATAACAATAACTTTGATTATAGACTAAATCGTTTGTTTATCCAGGGGAATGTTCCAAAGTCACTGCGATCTCAGTGTAGATTGAGAATACATTAATATTTTAGAGAAACAGAATATTTATGTTCTGTTCCATATATATATGTGAAACATAAATATATTATATATATATTTAACATATAAAACATATATTACATAAATATATATGATTTATGTCAGCTCACATATGATGAGAAATAAAGGAGAAAACTTTATTCACAGATGACACAGCATTGTAACCACAGCCAGCAAGCAACACAGGGTTTCTCTAAACCAAGTTGGAGTGTGCTCCTTATTGGAGCATGGGAAGAAAATATTACACATTCTATTTATATACTTACATAATGATGAAAGAATTAATAGTCACTAATAGATATTTGAATTGGTGGCAATCTATTTGTAAGTGTGTAACTAAATATACAACGATTGTTCAAATTCTTATTTACTGATAGTGCAGGGACCACGTAAATTCTGTTTATGTCCTGCTGTGGTGACAGGACCAAGTTGTTTCTGTTTTTTTTTTTTTTTGTGGTATGCGGGCCTCTC